>NW_022987720.1:16960286-17083208 GCF_902827165.1 Trematomus bernacchii | reverse complement strand
AGCTTCGACAACTGAATATAAATGCATTGTGTTAATGGATTCCATTGTTCTATTACAATAAATGCCCAAAATGACAGCAGAGAAGTTTATTTGGAGATGAGTAGATAAGTGAAACTGAAGATGGGGAGTTGAAAACATGAAAGCACATTAAATTGAAATGAAACTGAAAATTCAAATAATATTTATTTTTGCCATATTTCATTTGGTTGAATTAAAACTTGTAAGGGGCATACACATACTGGTGACAGACATAGCTAAAATGTTATTGGCCAGAGTAACATCATGGGCAAGGTGCCATCTTTTGCACACTTACTTACGGATCCACTAATTACAAATAATTTATGCTTAACAAGAAAGCAGGAAATATTGAGTGACCCATCAGAAGATGGAGGTAGACTCCTTACTCTTCATCTCATCTGCCCTCCCTCAGCATGTCTATGGCCCCGGCTCCACGAGGACGAAAACGGGTTGAATCTGCATATTTCTCATGCGTATAGCCCTCTAAGCTCGACGACGCCGTAAGGGAAACGTAGAAACAGACCCCGCAAACGACAACGGGTCCAAAGGTGGATAGATCTGGGAACGGAGCGCTCTGTGGGGTCCAACGGGGCCGTGGGGTCGCCTATACGGTCATTCGTTTTCATAGCCCCGCCTCTCCCCCGCAGGGTTGCTATCGTGCTCCAGTCGCTACTGACCATGCTACAGTTCTTTGTGCAACATCTACAGGAGCTCCTCCTTGAATTCAGATTATTTATCTTTATCTCGATATGGACATAAACGCGAGTGAAGTCTAATCTGACAGGACGGAGACACGCAGCTCCTGCCGCTGTGATGCAGCGGGAGCAAAACACACACTTCAAGTCAGATCATCACCCTTAGCTATTTTACTTACCTCTCAAACTAAACTAGTTATAAATATGTTCATTTTTACTGTCGGGTCACTCATTACAGGATCAGCTGCTGCATGAGACAGACACTGACGATATCAGAAGAGAGGAAAAAGAGACAGGCTCTGTGTATTTGATGATTATATATCATTATATCGTCGTTATTCATTTGTTTTAAAGCTCAATAAATAACAAAGAAGACCTTTGACCGGCACTTTTATAATTTTGTCCGGAAGATTTAAACTTTAACACACGCTGACCGGCGAAAAACTCTGCCCGGTTCTGTCGGCCCCCACCGCGGAGAATACACAGAAGTGCAGCCATGACAACCATTCTTCTTCGCTGATTTTGTGGAGGAAGTTGCTGCTTTTGTGGAGGAAGTTACAGCGCCACGTACAGGTTCGGCATATGTACTGCAGCTTTTCCAGCGGTTGGATGTAAACGGAGCCGTCTCGTGGAGCTTGACACAATCCGGTGTATATTGCGTGGGGACGGAAGGTTTTTTGCGGTTGCATTTGCGTTACTCCGATGCGTTTTGCCGTATTTGTCCTCGTGGAGCCGGGGCCTAAGACTCTTACAACGCTTTTAGGCTTTGCTCTTAAAAGAAGCCAGCGTCTCCTTAATTAAAGATATGTAAATGTGGTCTCAGCTGGATTGCATTAGCTTGGTGGCGGTGGGGTGGGAGAGTGTCGGAGCCTAGCTTCTAATCCTGACTAATTAAGGATTAATTACAATTGATGGGAGCCTTCCACCCCTCAGCAGTAGTGCACATTGCTGTCCCAGACAGTATGTTTGTATATTTCACAACATGTCATAAATGCAGGGGAGAGAAGGAAACATCAGGGCTAGTAAGGGAGGGGGGGGGGGATACCCAGCCATTCCAAGATGAGCTCTATGCATTGGGGTTTAACAGAAACTGAGAAGCCCATGCTGCTGTTAAACTTGACGCACTCCTCAATGGTATGGATGGAGGGAATAATGTACCATTTGCTCATCAAAAACACAACATATATTGGGTGATTAGTTTATATTTCCATTAGTGTGTTATTTGTGTATTCATGTATGCCTGTAAAGATTTGCAAAACCAATTAGTGATACCCCAAACAAATATGCCCCATACATAATATAGACACATTGGCTTTATTCCTCAGTAAACTGGTACATCGGACCCGACTAACCATGTAGCCTCAGCTCTCTCTGGCACCATCTGACTGTGTCATAATGCTTGTTCACTTGTTATAAATGGGCACTGCTCTTCTGATCTATCGCTTAATTGCCATCTAATTTGCATAACAGTGCAAATTAACGACCTCTCAAATGAGCGTTCATTTTTCACAAAGTCTTTAGGAGCTCCTTAAGAGTCTGCGCTAATGAGCACAGGAGGCAGCTGGCCTGATGAGAGTTGACTGGGGAAGATCCTAGCAGTGCTTTAACAAGCATCCCGCTTAGGTGCTCTTCATCATCCTCCTCTTTCTCCTGTGACACTTCAAATTCTGACTTCCTTGTCTCTTCATTTTTCTCTGTTCTAGCCTGTGGGTATCATGTTGGAGAGGTAGTCCTGGCAGAGTGTTCAACATAATAATATTACCGATAAGGACCTCGATTTTAGCACTTGTGTCATTTTGATACAATAAGTATTTTCTAGGATTGGGTTATATCGGTTATATAGCTTGCAATGTATCCACTTGGCTAACAATATTAGCAGATGCCAGTATACTCAATGCGAGGTCTGTTTAATTGTGTCCATGCGATCTGGATGATTCCCCAGGGCCTGCCCACACTTATGTGTCTTAACCAATGTTGTCCTTATTTTTGGTCACAATTTCATCCTTTAAGTACATCAATATGTCCTAGACATGTTTGATGGGTCAAACTTTAATAAAAAAAATTAAAAAACATGTTTTAAGTCATATTATGTTCTAAATACAATCGCTCGTGCCCCAAGTAACAGCACTTTGAGGTGTCTAACAATTTGTATTGTCCATGTTTTGCTAAAAGTATGCATATATTGATAGACAAAGGGCAAAGTTGTTGTAGATCCTATTTATCCTTATTTACTAAGTGACAACACAAATTGATATATCCCTCATTAGTGTTTGTGTGTTGTTGTGTGTGTGTGACAGTGTGTTAATGTATGACAATTCAAGGGGGCTACACATAGTCATCGCTTGAGTGTCCAAGCCTCTCTTTAGTTAATTAAGGGCTGATTAATGATGTGTTGGACTGAAGTGTTGTGTTTGCCAAAGGTGTGAGTTCTCCAATTCACACCTTAATCAGAGCACACTGTTTGCTCTGAATGCTTACTTCGTAGTGTGTTGTGTGTGTGTGTGTGTGTGTGGCTGCGTGTTTGGTTTGTGTCAGAGTGGGGGGCTGCGTGCAACAGGACTCTTGTGGACTCGCCAAACAGATGCTGATTAGCGTGAGCTGCTTAAAGTAGAATTGGACATATGGATCAGGCTCATTAAGTTGATTGGTTGGTGAAAAACACCATTTTAGAAGAAAGGAGGCGCACACTTTTGTATTGAATTTCCAGTAGATATTTAGCTTTTCCTAATATCCATTTGGCAAAAAGCCCATCAGGAAAATAATTCATTTTTAATGCCATATTCTACTACTAGCCCAGGGCAACTTTTTATTCACCCAAGCATTTTAAAGCAACCCATATTCTACAGAAATGGCATGATAAATCAAAGTACTTTATGTACAGAGGAAGTTTTGTGTGTAAGTTGTCAGTAATAAATTGTTCAAACATGTTGTAAAGAATCGAGGCTCCTACTAACATTGTTAAAGATTGATAGTTCTGATCCGAGCACATGTGATGACTAACTAGGCATAGTGAACGTGATGATTTTTTTTCACCGCATGGATTTAAAGGTCATGGAAAATTCCCTCTCTTCTCTACGGTTGGTGGCTGGAGCTCACTCCAAAGGGCTCTGTAAGCCCAGAGAAAAGGCACAGAGTGTTAACTGGGAGATGGTGAGGTGCCAGGTCCCCCTCCCCAAAAGGACAGATACAAGTACACCAAAGCCTCTCTTCCTCATCAAAAATGTTTATTGCATAGTTGATGTCAAACTGGTCCAACATGAGAATTTGTAAAAGAAAGTCAGATATGGTCCAGTCAGGTTTTGGTTGGTTTTGGTGCATTTTATCCTCACCACCATTTTTACACCTTAGTTTTTTATTTGTTTTTAGGTGGAAAAATCTGACAAGAGAAGTTTAATAAACGCAGATTGGCCCCAGTTCTTGTTTTCCGTATCTACATTTGTGTTTCCCATTTCATACCCTGCAAACAGTTTTAATCCTCATACAGGGTCTTACCTATCATATCTCTGGCTGCAGTTGAGATTTGTTTTTGTGTGGGACATTTGCATATTCATGTAGCATATTTCCATTGTGCAAACCATCTTTCTATGGCCCATTCTCTTTATCTGAATTCTCTGTCTGTAATGAAAGGAGAAACTGATGTTTTCACAGTCCTATCTTTTCACTCTTACTGGCTTGCTTGCTCTCTGGCACGTCTGTACTCTGTATATTTCTGTAGACTCTCTCTCTGTCTCTTCCTCTCTCACACACATATCTTCTCCTGTGACTCCCTTTTTTTCAATTCTCCTTGGTTCTCCTTCTCCCCTCTCTCTCGCTCCTTACCTTTTTTCCCCCCTTTTTTTCCCTTCTCTATCCTTCTCTCTCTCCCGCTCCCTTGCTCTCTCCCAGTGAAAGGCTGAGAATACCCAAGGGAGCTGATGCAATTAAAATGCTAATCCTGTCTGTCTACAGAGAGAGGGAGAGGGGGGGGCTGACAGCATGAGGGATTGCGGCTCACATGGAGAACTCGACTGAAATGGAGAACAGAGGGAGGGGGGGGGGGGCGGCACTGGGGGAGGTGGGTGGGGGTGCGCTGAAAAGGAGAAGGGGGAGGGGATGTGTGTTGGGGGGAGACAGAGTGAAAAAAGGGGATGCTAGCGAGAGAAAAAGACAGACAAGGATAAAGCTTGTGTTGTGAGCTGAGCAATGATATACTGACTGCATTTAAGTCTTATCTCTCCCTATGTGTGGAAGGCATTACAGTTAATGTACAGCACTACGCTATTGGTTAGGTTCCTCAACCTTACCTGCACCACTTCATATATTGTGTATTGTGTCTGCACAGCACACCGTTTTTACATTGGCTGTGCAGAAATGAGAATGATTATGTATGCAGTGAAAGCCCAGCTGGATACCCTGAATATTTCATAGTATGTGTTGCTCGCTCCGTCTCTCATTGCCACACAGCCCAGCTAGTGTGGTAGCGTGTGCATAATAGTGTGATGTCTAAGAGCTAGGGATGCAGGCTGTGGGCCTAAGCTGTCTTCCTATTTATAAAAAAAAAAAAAAAAAAAAAAGTATCATTACTTACAGCAGTCTTGAGTTTTAATCTCTCAGTAACGGAGGCAGTCCAGCGGCGATGTCAAGAGCCCATTGATCAAAGGGAATCGCTGCCTAGATTCCTCAGACCTGCAGATTTGTATTTTTTCAAAAGTCTCATGGTTGGCTTGCGAGTGGAAGACTTTGGGACTTTTACAATTTTATTCCATGTGGTATTTTTTTCTGTGCAGCATCTTAACAGCTGCTATAATACCACTAGGCCACTAGACTGTGCATGAGTGCAATTGTGGGTAATCACAGCTTAATTGGAGTAATTAGGGGAATGTCGGGGCATTAGGCTACAGCTGGGGGCCATAATGAGGAGTGGGGGCAAAAGGGAGGGGGGAGAGGTGAAAAGCTTCAAGAGCCACAGTTGCCCTCTTCAGTTGAGGTCAGTTGTACTTTTCAGTGATTGCACAGGGAGTCCAACATAAGAGTACACTCAGCCAAAAGCTGTGCGTGGCATAATGGACCTAATTATGAACACAACACTTTAACCGCCATCAGAGCGTTTACAAAGTATCCTGTAGTCTCAACAGGTACAAAACAAATACCTCTGGTGCAGCTTGATCAATGTATTAGCTATAGGTTACCTTGCTAGGAAGTGCAGAGACCTTTTTGTGAACAACTGAAAGAAAAGAAAAGAGATGGGCGAATCAGGGTCATTAGTTCAGGCGGCTGGGTCTGCTGCATTCCTGAGCCCTGAGATGGGGGAGCAGCGGAGCAGGAATGTTCCTTGGAGAGAGAAGGGTCCTAAGCAGAAGGAAAGAAAAAAGCAAGAAGGAACAAGAAAAAAAAATGGGAGGGAAAGTTGGATGCTTTGCTAAGGGAGGCCTTAATGGTGGAAAAGGCTCATTTATCAAATTAAGTTTTAAAAAAAAAACTACAACTCATCTGCTCCAAAGCACTTGGAAACTTTAAGCAAAACTGTTTTTGTCCTCATTTCTTTCACATCTGTTAGTGCTACAGAGCAGCTCTACTCATTTGTTAGCTCTGACTCAGATACGGCTGCAACGTTTTCTTTTTTAGGAGAACTCTTTAGGACAATTTTAACAACGACGTTAAGAATCCTAGTTGTGAAAGTTGTGCTAAGAAAAGGCTCTGAATGACTGAGAACATGAACCTGCTCACCTTTGATGATGAGCTTTGGCTAACTAGCGTAATCCTTAATGAGGACAAACGCCTAACCCAGTTTCCTCTCAGATTACTCTTATCATCCATATTATTAGCATCTGGCTCCTTCAGAATCCTGTCTGGTTTTACCACAGTTTAAATAGGCTTTGAACTCCTTCATTTGGATCTATATACATGTGGAGCCACTGCTGTGTTCATTTGTGACTGAACGTTTTTGCACCAATATCCATATTAGTAAACATTCCATTGGTAACTTAGTTTCTTGCATTGTACTATTGTTACTACTTGTTAGTAGTAGACATGTGTTTTAGCGCTGCAACAAATAATCTCTTAGTAATCAATCAAATTGCAAGTTTTTTTTTCTATAAGAATCGATAGAACTGTTTGCTTTTGTTTCCTCGACAACAATCTAATTGAAATCAGAAGATAATTTCAAAAGTTGGTTGAACCTAGATGCAAACTCAGATACTCACTTTATGATGATATGAAACAGAAAATAAAGGAATCCTCACATTTGAGAAACCAGTGAGAAATGTGGGTGACCATTCATCAAATGTCAAAACAGTTGCTGTTAAGTTTCTGTCGACTGGTTAATGAACGCATCATTAGAGCGCTAATATATTGTAATTAAAAATGTTTTATATGATAATAAAAGCAATTTGGAAATATAGGCAATAAAAGTTATATTTTTGACATTCCACTTTAAAGTGAATTATCCATACATCATTTCGTTTTTTTGCATATATCATTAAATAATGTATTTATAATTTACAAAATAAAAGGACTTTTTATAAATAACTTGACCAACACTTTGAGTTGCGACACCAAGTTTCTACTTTATTACTTTTTGAAGTTGAATGATCGAGAAGCAGAAGGGGCAAGAGAAAATACTGTTAAGTGTTAAAAGCTTAAGGTTCTGAGGAAAAAGATGGGTTTCTGTACTCAACTTTTGTGTGTGTGTGTGTGTGTGTGTGTTTGTGTGTATATGTGTGAAAGAGAGAGAGAGAGAGAGAGAGAGATGAGAGCATGGCTGCAGGCTGACAGAGGTCCTGGTATAATGCAGTGGTGGAGAGCAGCAACTGATAACTATACTTATGGCCACTGGGGCTCATAGTGACAGCACATGCACTCCCATTACTGGTCCCATGCCTCATGCTCTTATCTTTGGCAGGCTGCCACCGAGGGGCCACACTGCCCTCTGCTGTTAGTTGAGAGGAAGCTCAGACTCATTGAGAATTCAGCCACACGCTCACAGCAATGACTCAGGGGAGAAACTTCACTGGGTTTTGACAGGGCTGCACTTTCTTCGAATTTTTGGCAGCGATAACGCATCTTCCTATGCACCCCTCACACCCACAGTATTGTTCTTCTCCTTGAAGAGAAATGTATGTTCTCTCAGAAACTTTTTCACCAACAGGTTTTCTCCACCCCAGAAAGGCTTGGGGCAGAATGTAACGGAAAACTTTCATAAACAGACAAATGTTGACCTTGTTTACTTTCTCTCTCCTTGTGTCGTCTAGTGCTGAGTATACGAGGTGTGCAGGAGGAGGACCCCCCAGATCCTCAGATCATGCGGTTGGACAACATGCTGCTAGCAGAGGGGGTGTCAGGTCCAGAGAAGGGAGGGGGCTCGGCCGCGGCGGCTGCAGCTGCAGCGGCGGCGGGGGGCTCACCCACCGACAGCAGCATCGAACACTCCGACTACAGAGCCAAGCTCGCACAGATCCGCCAGATCTACCACTCTGAGCTGGAGAAATACGAGCAGGTGTGTACAGATTGTCGGCCGTAAATATTAACATGTTAAATGAATTTAGGGAAGTCAGTAAGAGACAGAAACGTTATGCCTCGGTACATTGGGTAATCAGTAAGGTAACAATCATTTTGTTCGAACTGAAAAAATCTAACTTTGTTCTGTTAGACTAAATGATTGTATTCCTACCATGCAACGGCTCACTTCTCTTTCCATGTTTGGAGGTATTTTAACTACTATTTAAGCTGCTGTTTTGTTGTTTGGACTGGAACGTTTTGGAGAGATTGACAACCACAAATAAATAATGGATTCATATATTAGTCTCATTATAAAAGGTTAACATTTATTTTGACATCGATACATTTGGTTATTGATACTGGAGTGAACAGACATGGTGAGGATTGTTCTCTCAAGTCAACCTGGACAGAAATGGTCACTTATCGGCCTGAATTCTTGGCTTTCTCTATTAAGCTCTTCATGGTTTGGATTCTTGATGGCACTTGGTTGCACTTTCCATTTGTTTTACTGGTATAGGAGTGAGAAACATGTGACTTCTTAACATGTGGGTTCATTGATCATTGTATTGTATTGATCATTGTATTGATCTATGTGGATGTCTTATTGTTTTGTCAAGCACTTTGTGACTTTGTCTGTGAAAAGCGCTTTATAAATAAACTTACTTACTTACTTACTTACTATGGACTGTCTGTAAGGCTTCCAATGCTGTGACTAACTCGTAACTAGTATCCAGGTGTAACACGTTTTTTCTTAGAAAGATAAAGGCTGCTTATCAACTGAGTATTCAGTCAGGCAGAAGAGGCATCTCATCATCAAAACCATGTCATGGCTCAGGATAGAATCCGTGCCTGGTCTGTCTTTTACAGTAGTATTCAACTTCTTTCTCTCTCTCTCCTTGCTCCAGGCCTGCAGTGAGTTCACCAACCATGTAATGAACCTGCTGAGAGAGCAGTCTCGCACACGGCCCATCTCTCCCAAGGAGATTGAGCGCATGGTGGCCATCATCCACCGCAAGTTCAGCTCCATCCAGATGCAGCTCAAACAGAGCACCTGCGAGGCCGTCATGATCCTGCGCTCACGCTTCCTCGACGCCAGGTCTGTTTCTCTCTCTCTCTCTGTGTGTGTGTGTGTGTGTGTGTGTGTGTGTGTGTGTGTGTGTGTGTGGTGTGTGTGTGTGATGTGTTGTGTGATGTGTGTGTTGAGTGTGTTGTGTGTGTGTTGTGGGTTGGTGTGTGTGTGTGTGGTGTGTTCGTGTGGTTGTGTGTGTGTGGTGTGTGTGTGTGTTTGTGTGTGTGTGTGTGTGTGTGTGTGTGCGGTGTGGTAGTGATAGGTGTGTGTGTGTGTGTGTGTGTGTGTGTGTGTGTGTGTGTGTGATTGTTGTGTGCTGTGTGTGGTGTGGTGTGTGTGTGTGGTGTGTGTGTGTGTGTGTGGTGTGTGTGTGGTGTGTGTGTGTGTGTGTGTGTGTGTGTGTGTGTGTGTGTGTGTGTGTGTGTGTGTGGTGATCATCTGAGGTGATCTGAGCATGTTGTGTCAGAGCTGTACATTCCAATTCTAATTTTCCCTTCTCTCTTGTGTCTCAGACGTAAGCGGCGCAACTTCAACAAGCAAGCCACAGAGGTACTGAACGAATATTTCTACTCCCACCTCTCTAACCCTTACCCCAGTGAGGAGGCTAAGGAGGAACTGGCCAAAAAGTGTGCGATCACTGTGTCTCAGGTGAATGACCACTACTATCCACATCTCTAAAAGGCTGTTTCTGTGAAAGCTGAAGTTATTCTGTTTTCAGATCAGTTTCACTACATCATTAAAACAGCTTTGTTTTTTAAACTTGTTTAGTCCGTTGTTATTTCAAATTAAAAAAAGAATTAAAAAATAGCTAAATGGGCAGGGGTGTTACGATATATTGGGATAACCACCATGTCAGTAAAATAAAATGTTGATATGTTATTAATAACATGATAGTATAATGCAACATTTAATTTTCCATTAACATAGTTCAATATATTGATTCATTTTGGCCCTGATGAAACTATAATATCGTGACCTCCCTACTATACGAATAAATGATAAATAATTTTTAGCTGGAAGGGAAACCATAGTGATGTTACAACCTAAAAGAAGTGTATATCTGACACACCTCTGTCCCCTCAGGTCTCTAATTGGTTTGGCAACAAGAGAATACGCTACAAGAAGAACATCGGTAAGTTCCAGGAGGAGGCGAACCTCTACGCGGTGAAGACAGCGGTGGATGCTGCCAATGTGTCTGCGCAGGCTAGCCAGGCTAACTCTCCGGCAACGCCCAACTCAGGTAACACACGCTCCATCAAGTCTACCCACAAGCCTTTGCACTTCTCATCAACAGGCTTCAGTTCCTAAACACACACTTTCTTTCTTAAACACAACTGAACCTTTTTCGAACCACGCCATGACTGTTTGAAGGAGAGACTGGATTGTTAATAGGAAGCCTTACACTGTACACTGCTGTCAGCAAAATGCATACACTGCGTTTTCAGAAATGCTTCAATTATTTTGCGAGAAAACATTCATAGACAGTTATCAAACATATATTTTTCGGAACTTTAACTGTTGTGATACTATTGTGTATCATTTAGAGAGACTCACCTGATGTCTGCTTTCTGTCAAACCCCCTATTTCTCCTACAAATCATCCCCATTCATTATTTGTTGCACACAGTCATAATATGATCATCTCAATTTGCCAAGTGAGCTGAAGGGATCAGGTAGGTGATCGTTCAGACATAGGGATTCATTTAGTCAGTTCCCTATTTATGGCACAATTGTCCTTAAACAAACAGTGACCACTAGGGCTGCTCGATTATGGCAAAAATCATAATCACGATTATTTTGGTCAATAATTGATATCGCGATTATTAAAAATGATTATCCATTTACTTTGAAAACATCCATTTATTGAAAAAAAAAAAAGTTTGTTGTAACAGTTGATTACCCTGAACTTTAAGTATAATTCAACTGAAAACACAATAAAAAAAAAAAAAAATAATAATAATAGTTTTATTTCGATTACGTTGTTTTCGTAATCGTTGCAAGCCAAAATCGTAATCGAGATTAGAATACGATTAATTGCACAGCCCTAGTGACCACTTTGTACAGCCAGGTCGTTAAAAACCTTTAAAAATCCAATGAACTATAAAATTCAGTTTCACATAAAAGAAAGCCCAATCTTTCCTCCTCACCAAAGACCAACAAGGAAACCAAGTTTACTTTAAATAAAGTGTTTTTATGCAGCTGTAATTAGCGTTTTTAGAAATATTGGAATTACTTACACATTTTATTTTCCAACTGTCACACACTTAAGCAGTAGGTGTGTGATACTGTAGGAGAAGCCAGGCTTTTAGGCCTGTCAAACCATCCTGTAGGAACACTGCCTGAGACCATTCCCCCATATGTTGAAGCTGGTTATTAGCATTTCCCTCCTTTAGTCAATATCCAGGACCAGTGGTGACCTTTTGACCCCATGGCATTGTGGTTGAGCTGATTGGATATTGGCTATATATATTGCCTGCAGGGTCACCGGGGTCATACAGTTTGTCTCACGCAGGCGACGCCTACCTCAGCCTGCGTTTGCTCAACGGGGAGGGTCTCAACATCGCCCCCTCTCTACAGCCGCAGGTACGCACTGAGGACAGCTGCAGAGTTTACCTCAATGCCATTAGCCCAGCTACCCAGAATCCCCGGATATCTACCCTTAGCCTAGCTCCCTTCGACCCTCGACCTCTCCTCAGATCCCGTCCTGACTTTACCCCTGCAACCCCTCCCCAAACACAAACAAACGGACGCTTCTTTCGCTCTGAGGATGGCTTCTCTGGACAGGATTAATGTCAGTTTGTTATTGCATATCCCTCTGTAGTTACATGAACAAATAGTCCCATTTATTGACACATGCCATATGATAAATGTTAAGTCTTTGGCGATTAGACCCCGATCCTGAAATCGTATATCTAAAGGGGGGATGCAGCCGTGAGCATAGGGAACCCCCAAAAAGGAGGAAAGTGGATGAAAGATTAAGATCGGACCACTTGACGAAGGATTTTACCTTACCAGGTGGCATGGATTCTGCAGAGACAGGATTGAGGATTTAGACCGAGATGTATGCAGTGAGGCAGAAATGTATATAATTGATATAGAGAAGGAGCCGGGTATGAACTAGGAAAAGAGAAACCCCCAACAAACGAATGATGAATAATGCGATGCAATGAATCATTAAGATAATATCTGCGAGTGATATGATAGTAGTACTGCGCTGAATGTGGGCATGTACTTACCTTACGTGATGCGACGAGTCTAAACTGGGAAGCAAGCAAGGGTTAGACAGGAATGTGTGGGGGGAGAGAGAAGGAAAATAGAATGGGGTGAGCTGCGCTCCCTGTGATACTGACTATTGCATGGAGCAAGACATCTGATGGCAGGCAGTCTGCTGGCTATTGCAAGACATCTGATGCTCAGGCAGTCTGCTGGCTATTGCAAGACATCTGATGCTCAGGCAGTCTGCTGGCTATTGCAAGACATCTGATGCTCAGGCAGTCTGATGGCTATTGCAAGACTTCTGATCGCTCAGGCAGTCTGCTGGCTATTGCAAGACATCTGATGCTCAGGCAGTCTGCTGGCTATTGCAAGACATCTGATGCTCAGGCAGTCTGCTGGCTATTGCAAGACATCTGATGCTCAGGCAGTCTGATGGCTATTGCAAGACTTCTGATCGCTCAGGCAGTCTGCTGGCTATTGCAAGACTTCTGATCGCTCAGGCAGTCTGCTGGCTATTGCAAGACTTCTGATCGCTCAGGCAGTCTGCTGGGATAATTGAGAGAGGCATAGCATGTGGTAAAACATTATCTTAGAAGGATGTGATGCACCACCACCAGTTATATGCATAGCTTACCGTGGGAGTTTAAGAGTTTTTGATTAGCCAGTACGGTGCGGATATCGGGTCGGATCGGGCATGCGTGTGGTTACACGCATAAGGGCAGAATAAGCAATCATTATAAAACAGAGAATGTACAGGACAGGGATACAATTAGATGAAACCGTTCTGGAGAAGTGCTGATTAGTGAATAATGTAATGCAATGAAGGTATTCTGCAGATGATTAAAACGTGAGCTGAGTGAGTGACTCATTGCTGTGAGAGACATACGCTGCAAGACTACATTGAGCACGAGTTGTTTATATTGCATCCATTCCTTATGCTTGACGGAAAAGTGTGCACTGAGACATTAGCTGAGGTCTGCTATTGAAGTACCAGAGAGGGGATCGTATGATCATAAAAGCAAGCACGGTTTGCACCACCACCAGTTATATGCATGAAAGTATGAAGGAGAACCTGTGCATTCTTTCTTTCTTTTATATTTATTCATTTTTTAAATATATAATTATTTTATCCGGACTGCCCTAACCCATAAAGGGGTGCCGAGATACGCATCTGATGAGACACGGAGGCGATCATGCCTAAACGTGCTGTGAACACGGATAAACGTCACTTATCTGCTGGTTGAATTTCCTGCGAGGGATTGAATACGGCGTAGAGGGCCGGCTCGCGGTCGGCTTGTGCGTAATGCGACTTCCGTGTTCGCGGATCAGCTGATCGAGGGGCCTCGACTCCGTTCTTGTTCGCTTATGCCGAGACGGCCGGAGTCGGACGTACCCGTGTTTCTGCCGATGGAGGTCTTCTCCTCTCGCTCTTGCTTGATATCTGCTACGAGGATCTGAAACGGGTATGTCGGCAGCATGAACACCTGAAATCACAGCTGACTGCAGGAGAGAGGAGAACCATTTGAAAGTTTGGCTGCAGCACGATGATTGGCTGCTGAGATTGAGGTGATTGTAATAGGTTAGCAGGAAGCCCGTGATGAGCTGATTATAAGCAGCTGCGGAGTGAATGTGTACCAGTCTTCCTGAAAGAACTTGCGCTGAGCTTCATTTTCTTTCCCTCTAGGTTGTCCTGCCTCTCCAACAGCTACCTGCTTTTTTAGTCTGTGTTTTCCCTCCCTTTCCTCCATCCCATCTCTCCATTTGTTCTCTATCCTTATGTACACCAATTAGATTTCCTCACAGTGAACTGTCTGGAGGAGTCCACACATTTCTGCTGTTAAGCTTTTACGAGTGTTGACATTGAACAATAAACAGAAGCTATAGGATATGCTTTATTGATTGCCGTAATGTAGTGATCACTTTGTCTGAAAAACGACTTTTAATCAAATGTGTCACTGGCAGAAAAGCAGTCAGAATGATGATGCGTACAGTAGAGGTTTGTGGATTACTCAGTTCAGCCTGTGGTTGTTTAGAAAAACGGTATAGTTGTTTGAATGTTGAGTTAAAAGTTGTGGGTCTATTTTGTGTGGCAGGTGGATACCCTGCACCGTGCTACACACCTGACGGGCGGCTATGAGGAGCTGTCGGGAAGTGGCCTCTACACCCCTCACCGCCTGGATGTGAGTACACACTAAAAGCTTCTTTTAGCATTTGAATGGTTGTTTTTCAAATGTGAAGAGAATACATTGTTGCTGTTGGACTATGGTTTAAAAACATAAATGGTTATTATAACTTTGAATCGAATTTAGACCTGTTTTATTCTCATCAAGGACATTTTCAACTTGAATGTGACCTAAGAGATGCTTCCTGGGATGTGACAATAAGCCAATTGCTTCTCTTTGTGGGTGAATTATTATAGAGACTTACATTTTAGGAATATATGACTTGGAGGCAGAAATATCTGAGATATCAAGTAACCAGGTTGCATTTGGCTTCCTCCAATTTTGTTAACTTGATTTATGTTGGGGAAGGGGATGAGAAAAAGACACGCGACAACAATTGACTTAGCTAGAAAGTCATTGTCTCTGCGTGTGTAACAATGTGCATACATACACAGCTGATAGTTTTTTGTCTGCATACAGTGAGCTATCTCCTACGCTGCATCTTTTGGCCTGTAAGCATAAATATAGCCGATTTAGACGTCTAATTATAAAACTCCTTCTTCATGCAGAACACTCTCCTCCCTGACTGTTTGCAGGCTAACAGCTGGCAGGACACCACCACCCCCCCCCCGGTCACCTCTCCTCCCGGTCCTCCTGGCAGCGTCCACTCCGACACCTCCAACTGATTCTGTGGCTCCCCCTGCCATCTCTTCATTCCCTCTGCGGCGGCCCGCTCCGACTGCCATCCTCCGTCTTCATTTTCCACCACTCCCTCGTCTCTCAACTCCACAGCCACACAAGGCTGCGCTCGCATTTCATAAACACACGCACACTGTGCTGGAACACAGGACAGCCAAACAGTAGTTAGGAGGAGTTGCCCCCCCCCCCCCCCCCCCCCCCCCCCCCCCCACACAGCTCCACCTCGATGCTAGAAGCTCCCTCACTCTGACTAAAAGAGGGATGGAGCTCACCGATGCTGAGACGCATAGAAAACATCTTTACTATCACAGACTTTTTGAAAACCACTGACCCAGCTGTGAAGATCATGATGTCTGTACATTATGTGTATATTATGCACGATAACTTCTCACAGTACCCACGCAGCTTGTCCATGTGCTGTTGACCTCTGCACTCGACCCTTTGCTTTGGAAAGCTGTTTGTGATTGCCTGTATCTCTTGAAGCCTCGGCGTTTGACAGCCAAACTGTTGCTACGGATCACCAGGGGGCTCTGCTCACCTCGCTCGTACCAAAGTGCTGCCCAGTCAACACAGCTGTTCCTCCGAGACCACCCTCTGCCAACTCAACACAAGACACTGTTATATCTTCCAGTCCTTTATCGCTTGATGCTTCATTTCTGTTGGAGATTTAAACAAAGTGAATAATTGAGATATGCCCACACACATTTTCAGTGAGCTGACTTGAAGGATGTGTCGAGCACAAACGTGAGCATCTTTGTAGGTGGGGGTAGTTAAGGGGGTCTCTGATCTGAAGGCAGTGCAGGTGATAACAGGGCTGGTGAGAGGAGGAGGAATGGGCAGAGGAGAATACCTTTGGTTGAGTGGATGTAACTAATAGCCCTTTTTTGTTGCTAACCAATAGAGGGTGTTGGTAGACGGCTTGTAGACTTTACTTCTTGCGTTCTGTCCACTAGTTTATTTGATTGTAGGCTATTTTCTAATGCTGTTTCACCAAGAATGCACCAGCCACCACCAAAAATGAGCTCAATAAAGCATCTCAATGACGTGAGGAGGAGAAGGTGGAACGATTGTGGGGCATTGATGTGTTATTGGGACAAACGTGACATGACTTTAGAAACGTGACTGTCTTCCATGCATGTAGGACTCCTAGGCGTGATATTATTGTTTTCATTTAACCTTCCAAGTTTTTAGCTTCGTTTGTATTAACAAAACAAATAATAATAATAAAGGGTATAATTATTACAGTCAGACCAAAAAGGAAAAAGTGCATCATGTATTGCTATGATGTGTGTGTCTGTGTGTGTACAGTGCTCTTGGGATGTCTTCGTCACACTGGCTGGTGCCCTCTGACCTTTGTAAGCATTGTAGAGACTGGGTGCTTCCGCCAGCCAATGACACTCCAGGTGGGGTCCACTGCTCCCCATCTCGAAAACATTTAAGCTTGTTAGCCCGAGGCAACACACTGCAACCTTCTGTTGTGTCAAAACCAAAAATACCACGTTCAGCAATGTAATAATGCTACTCTGTGTCTCTCTAACGTTGGTGCACAGCCACCTTTTCAGTTCGAGGAGAGGAGGGAATTATATTTGTATCTGTGTCTCTGTGTGGTGTTGTCATGCCTCAACTTGATTTAGATTTTTGGGGGTTTTGTTGTGGGGCATCATGGAAGGGTGGGTGGGTGGAGTGAGGACTGTCATATCACAGCTCTATTTTGATTGTGAGCGTATCAGTTATGCTCTGTAACCCTTCCCCTAACACCTAAAACCACCATTTGTTTATAGTTATACGGCCAATTGGGCAAGAGCTTCTCTCTCCTCTTTTACCAAAAAAGAGGCAGCACTGGGGGGGTAGTAAAACTCTTAACTCGTGTTTAAGACAAACCTGCAACGTTTTTTCATTCTTTGGAACTATTTTATACATTAACTTTTATGTGATTAACAAAGTATTTTGAAAGTAAGGTAAAGCCTTATGCAGTGTCCGTCAAGACTTTCTTGAATTATGTTACAGAACAAAACTTGAGCTTATCACATGTTGTATCCCACATCTGATTATTGTTTTGTTACTCATCGCGGTTCATACGACTGTATCTTATGAATAACGTTATCGCCACACCAAATTATCATGCCCCCCTTTTTCTACCTGTTGTAATGGATGTCACTGTACAGTTTGTGTAATGTTTCAGTATTTTTTTTTTTTTCCTTTTATAAACTTTGTTGTTCGGTTGAGATGCCAGTTTTATTTGGCCTTTGTGTCACAGGATTCACGATAACTCTCCATTTTGAATATTATTTAGGTCTTTTGTTACATAGCCGGGTGGCTGTAGGGTTTACAGGTGTGACATTTGGTGCTGTGGAAAGACAATTCTACACCTAGACAATAGTAGGTGTACTCTGCCCTAAAGCCTCATGGGTAACCTTTCCCCATCAGTCTCAACCTTCTCCACAATTCTCAGAATATTCACCCATCTGTTTGCCATTCAATCCTAAATCTATTTAGTTTTCTAAAAGAGGTATCAAATAGTTTGATCGTATTCAAGTTTAGGTTTACGGAGTTACAAAAGCTTTAATAGTTACATGGAGGGTCATTCAGTTGTGCTCCGGAGGCTTCAAACTGATCCGACATGACTTCATGTAAATGTGCAGATGTTGCCGGTTTTGTAGACATTTAATCCCAGAAACTAATTTGTAATGCCTGAATATTGTAAGAATATGCAAGCAGAATATTTGCTTACAACTGAGAGGAAGTTAATACTGAATCTTTGAGGGATTAGGTGAACTTCAACGTCATTTAAAATGGATGCACCCTGAATCCAGAGACCTTCACCGTAAAGCAGATGGTCTACAATTTGCTCTTTTCATGTCAACTCACCTCAAACATGAGAAGAGCCAAAAGCATTTATGAGAAACACTTCAAGACAAACATGTGGTCCACTGAATTTTTTCAACATATCTGCAAAGTTTTTACGGTTATATTCTGAAATGTCTAAATGACTTCCACCGCGCCAAATGGCTTCGTAGACCTTTTTGATTTCTTTGTTTTTATTAGTATATTTGTATCCCCTCTTTCCCTTGTATTTACCCCTCTCTCTACCTCTGTCTTTCCATTTCTCTTGTATATAACCCCCACTGTTTTCAGACTTGTGAGTCTGTATGAACTCCTTTTATACCTCAACTTTAGAATTGTTCTAGAAAGAGTAAAACAAAAGGAAGAATATGACAAAATGTAGTGTTCTTATTAGAAAATTAATAAAATGATTTAGTGTGATTTTTCAGTATTTCATTTCAGATTTTAGGAGTGTTTCATTTTATGATTTGTCACAAATGCTCTTGTGATAGTCAAATGTAATAAAAGGAGAGATTGCACCATTCGAGGATCAACATGTGGATCTGTCCGCCTCGTTAGACTGAGGAATGAAAGCATTGGTTCGACATGGATACAATTATTTTCAAAAGATGCATCTTTATATATTTTTTTTTACAATTGCAAACATGACAGGTCATTTGGCAGGAAATACAAAGAAGGATTTTACACGATGTGTCGTTGGATGACTTGACAGTCACGGTTTGTTTGAGTTGCAGGCCTACAGACATCAGACCCCCGGTATCATCCAGCTGGATTCTTTATTGTTCGTTTCTGGACAGACGGCCGGATCTTCTGACTTCTGGACACAGCCAAGAGCTTCCTGTAAAAAACAAAACAATTCATTAGGCATCAAGAACAATGGAAAAATGTGTTTTGAATTTAAAAGGACATACTGTACAGTAAGGATGCCATTTTGTAATTTACAGAGATAGATAAAAGTAGGGTTGTATGTTGCACTTCTCTGTGGTCGGAGTATAGATACAGTAGTTGTTCATCAGCAAGGATCTAGTTTAAAGAAACAAGTAATGACAGGGTCTGAAGCCTTTCTGTCCTTTAATGTTCTCAAAGCCACCAGACTCCATTGAGAAAAAACTAATTTGACCATGCAGAACACGAGATGCTGATCTCTGCCACAAGATGTAAGTTTGTTTGTGTTATGGCTGAAAAAGGTTAGTTGGAACTCACCAAAGTCACACTTAACAATCTAAAGTGATGAAGAGGCAGATAATGAATATGTATCTGTCTGTGTACAACTTCTTATATATACATATTTCTGATATGTCAAATAAATAAAACAGAGATCAGCCACTTCTATGTTTTGTAAAGGTATTTGTTGTTGTCAAAAGGAATTTAGTGGCTTTAAGAGAGCAGTGGACATAACTTCTGGCAGCTAGCTTAAGTTCCCATAGGAAAAGACTGTCTGACGGCAAGGGAAATCAGTGAAGATATTCTGAATATAGCATCCACTTAAACTAATACTGATACATTACTGCTGGCCCTGTCCACAGCAACACAAAGGGGAGAACTGGCACTAACTTGTTCTTTAAAAAATATCTATAAATAAGTACTTCCCAACATCAAACCATCTGAACTATGCGTTTAATTGTTTTCTTTCTCAATAAAAGTAGTCTTGACCCAAAGATGAAACGGACATGAAGAGGAGGAATTCCTGGTTCTCTCTCGCGCCGGGTACAGCGTACCTGAGCGTTAGATATGAAATCAGCATGTGCATTGGTGCGTTACATGAAAACCTGCATAACTCGCTGTGTGTGTAACGGAAGAGCGATATCTGAATGTGAGCCTTTTCTTTCGATTTGATAGCCTGTGCTTGTAAATCATTTCAAATGTGGTAATATAACTAGACCTCTGGCAGTGGGGGGTAAATCTCGACAGGTGAAAGCTCCATCTGCTTGTCCCCCCCCCCTCCCACACAGGCAGCACAGGATCCACTTGAACGTCCCCCGCATCTCCTCGTCTCGCAAGGAATAGATGATGGGGTTGACCAGAGAGTTGCACTCGGCTATGACCAAACAGAACTTCTCGTAGGCGTTGGCGTGGCTGGCTTTGCCCAACAGCCCGTCCAGTAAGAGCGTCACGAGGCCGGGCATCCAGCAGATCACAAAGGCGCCTGAAGGATGTGGGTTGGCAAAAAAGGGAGTCAACAACAATAAAGGAAAATCTTCCAAATGTGCAGCTACATTAGGTCACACGTGTTCCTTGATGCCTAATATCAACGTTAACTGTGATTCTCCACTGGGAGATGAGTCACAAAGATAGTCAGAGGTGTATTGTGAAGAGAAATTGCGAAATTCCTAACAGCTTTTTGTGTTAAAGTACATGATGTAATCAGAATGGTCTGGCAAACAGAAAGGCAATGCTGCAAAACTGGTTTGAGGAGGTTACTGTTAGGCCACAAGTAGCAATCATCCAGACATGTACAAAACTCGGAGCCAAAGCATATTTAATATTGAGACAGTGTATCTTCATATGTAGCGGCCAGCTAAATACATGTTAAAGCCACTAAATCTTAGTTTCTGAATATGAAGCAAATTTTTTTTTTTTATTTGTCGCTAAAATAATAATTGTAATTCCCCAATGTATTGTATTAACAGTAAAGTGTGTCATACCAAAACAATTAAAGTCTTAGTCTACACTGCCATAAAAACATAGAAATTGTCATAGTATAGTATACCATAAAAAAGTCTGAATGTTATGTTATAGAATGTTCTCTGTGTATTGATATAAGCTATGAATAGTGTGATATAGACCTAAATCTTTGTTTAGTGGTTAATCAAAAACCCAAACTTATAAACTTGACCTTTAACCCACAACAAACATGCAGCAGTGGAACAGACAGCTTCTCACCCAGTACCATGGAGATAGTCTTCATCAGGTTGAAAACAGTCTGCCTGTGCCTCATCTCCGAGCTGTGCTGGGACATGTGTGAAATCTGGTATCTCACATAGAAGAAGATACGAGTGTACATGGCCACCATGATGAAGAATGTGAGCAGGTTGAGAACTGCCCAGAAGATGAGGAAGCGGCGGCTGTAGAGAGGAGCGACGGTGGAGCAGTCCTCCAGGTCACACTCGCAGTTCCAAAACAGCGAGGGCACCAGCCCCATGATGATGCTCACAGCCCAGATGCAGACGATCAGCAGCACCACCCGCCGTTTAGTCATCTTGCTGTGAAGCTGCATGGTGATTATGGTTTGGTGGCGCTCCACGGCAACTGCCAGAAGGTTAGCCACCGAGGCCGTCAGACTGATGTCGATCAAAGCCCCTCGGATGTACCACTGCTCCTTGGTGAGGGTGCTGGTCCAGGGGCCCGTGTGCAGCATCAGGTTGGCGTAGGCGATCCCTGCAAACAGGTCAGCTGCAGCCATGTTGCCTAGGAGATAGTAGATGGGAAAGTGGAAGCGGTGGTTCATGGAGATGGCCGCCATCACCATCAGGTTGGCCAGGACTACAATGAGACATACAGTCAAGCCCAGTCCAATCACGAACACGTCCCGCGGCGCCCACTCCACGCTGATCTTCTTATCCACCAAGTTGTAGAAGAAGGTGACATTGTGGCTGTAGTCGCAGGTACTCCACAAACTGCTCTCCATGGCCATAACTGTAGACACAAAACTGCAATGTAAGAATAGGAACCACTTGTCTTCAAGAGGTGGATGGGTAAGTGTACGTCATGAGATTTTCAAACTGTTTTTATCTTGTGTTATTTATTCAGGTGCCTTTAATTTATTTTTACAATGTTATTGTTCACTGTTTTTTAGTCTTATGAAAGTGTATTATTGTTGTCTATTTTTTGTTCTTGCTTTGTGAAGCACTTGTGGGCTACATTATTGTATAAAAGATGCTATATAAATAAAGTTTAGTACACATATCCCGCTAAATTTCAACACAGTGCATATCAGTGGGATCAGGACACAGATAGTCATTACAAATTCCCACAGAGGGACCAACAGCTCAAAAACAGAATCAACAGCCAACCCTCAGATTTCAACCGCGAAAAAAACCATCTTGTTAAGTGATATTAGCAAGCAAACGACGATACAACAATTTAACACGAGTTTAGATTGTACTGTGGGGGGCAAACTAATTAACCAAAACAAGAGAAAAATGGCTGAAAATATAAAAAAGTTCGGCTGTTGTGACGCGTTTTAACTTACAGTGAAACGTGCCGATACTGGATACGCTCAACTCTTAAACAGATACTTTTGCATTAAAGTTATTTTATGTTTAGCGTGTATGTAAAGGAAAGGTGTATTTAGTTGTAACTTACCGCCCTTCTTAGAGTCTCCTCCATTCAGACAGGTCCGACATGAAACCGGAGTTGCTAGCTGCCATTTGACACACTTGGCTCTGCTGTCGTCTGTCAATTCAAGTCGACGCCTCTCTCTGAATCATTCTCACCCGGATCAGCTGCAGCCCACACAGGCAGCGAGAGGCACCCACTGCAGCCTGAAATATCGGATAATACAGCTGTGGGTTTTTTTGCATCTCAAAAGAGGACTTTTGATATTAATGTCTGCCACCAATTGTGAGTCACTCCAATAGTTTTAGCTCAAACTGAAAGACTTCCCTTTTAATGCTCTGTGTGGGTGGTTTGTGACATTTTAACCAAACACTGAAACTACGTATTGAAGCAATAGGCTACAATGTAAAAAAACCCGTCACGACGCAAAAACAGTGGCTGAAGTTAAACGTACATTAAAAAGTCAGTAGGACCTTCAATAACCCCAAGACATTTAGGTGGAGCACCTGAAAGCAACACAACATAAAAAACGTAAATTCTACATGTTCGGTAAACCAGACTTTACACTGATATGTTTTAGAAGTTTCAATAAGGATATCATATGATAGTCTCTAAAAAGCGCACATAGTGTTGCCTACTTTTAACCGAATGTGTCATTCGCTTCTTTTATTTTGAAGGTATTTGCCGGAAATGTCAGTTTTTTTTTTTGTCTGACTTGACGCTAGTTTATGTTTGTGTCCACTGTCCTCTAGTGGTCACGGCCAGAAACTGCACCCTATGGTTATCGTTTAAAACTCAAATTGAGTTGAATTATTACTAATTAACATGAACATCGTTAATGGTCATAATAGTATGAATACAAATAGAAACATTTGATCATATATAATAACATGTAAATAAAAATATGTAACATATATATATATATATATATATACATGTTATTTTATATGAAGGAAGTTTTATTTAGTGTCTGCCTTGATAACAAGCTGAGGAGAATGATGATTATTCGGCCCTCTTGTGAAGAACTAGATCAAGTAACACTACAGTACATTGTCTAAGAATTTGTGAGACTGTCAGAATTTGTCATCAATAGTTCAATATTTTTTTTTTATGAAGTAACGTAGCCTACTAACTTACATTTTATGAAATACTTTACTACTTTTTTGATTACAGAGATTACTAGAACATTCATTTGTACAATTATGATGCACCATTCATTTTTACGACATATTTAAATAACATAAAAATTCCCCAGTGGTGATAATAAAGATATTTATGCAGATATCTATTCATTTAAATTATTTAATCTTTTGTTTTTATCTTGTTTAGTTGAGGTGATGGCTTGTAAAGGAAGCTAACAGTAGCGAGCTAGCTTAAATAGCAGATAGCGATTTCCAAAAACTTGAGAATGGCACGTCTAAATCACAATAAATATTGTATATGAACAGTGGAACATAGTTCTTACCTTAGTAAACTTCGGTTTAAAGGTGTCTATAGTTTAAAAGAGTTGTGGAGGGCATAGGATTGATGAAAAATAAAGCGCAATTTAGCTTATCTCTGTTCTGTAGATAGACTGATCTCTAGGGGCTACATTACATTTGTGGCTATCATGAAAACAATGCTTTCATATATAATCATAATAAGTATATATGTAAAATATGTATGTCTGAATGCCACGTAGTGGTGTAATGTTGTATAAGTCACATCAATTTGAAATGCTCACCGGCAGTTTAATGTTTCGCTCTTCCTCACTGTGGCCACAAGAGGCCAGTGTAAACACATACACAATTTGTCTTCAAAACAAAAGGACCGTTGTAAAACAGTCTTGTCGTTACATGTGTAACGTGGATGAAGAGTGCTTATCTTGTATTTTCTGTTTTATCAAAGTAAAATGTAATTGTTAATTCATTGTAATAATAAAGATTAGCTAAACTGATAGCTGTGTGTTACTTTGAGGAATGAGGAATACTGTTGATCTCACTGGCATACTAACACTTCCGGAAACATTTCTTCAAAATAAATCAATCCAATGGAGAGATATTTTACAATATCCAATCCAAGTATGTAAAAAAAGGTGACAAAAACATTTATCGCTGGGCATTTGTTGAAATGCAACCAAAAGTTACATTTTGTACGCTTTAGGAAATTCCTTAAGAAAACTGTACATTTTATTTTAATAAAACAATGATCTAAATATTTTGATTATTCCTGTATAATTGAGAATTGAAATTCAAGATTTGGTGAGTTTTATATCAAATAAAATACAATTATAAGTTCAGTAACCTAACAGAAAATAAACTGAACATGTATTTAGTTATGACAGTAACAATAAGCTGTGCATAATTAGTACCAATTGTACCTAAACAAAACCAAATGCATGTATTCTGCTAACTTATGCAATGTAATGGATGTAAAACCACAGCCGGTCAAAATCAGATCAACAGTACCAGAAGTTCCAGCTCCAGTCCATCCTGTGTCATCTTTAAGCAGTAAGGATGGGATTGCAGATACAGGCATGGTGATGTTCACAATCTACAAACAAAGACACGTTAGATTTTTTACACTTGCGCTAAACAACTAATGCCGTGTTAATGTTTTCCTATTTTACATTTTTAACTGTAAAAGTTAACTGAAGTATGGTGTCATCCAAATGTTGGGAACTAGGCTGAGGTTATGGTGCATCTCCATGTCCTGTCACATAAACAGAAAAATAATGAGAGCTGGAGGGTGCATGAGATACAGAAGGCAAAAAGAAGCATAACAAAAAGCTGTAATATACCTGATGCTATATTTAGGAATTAAGACATGTTTTAAAAAAGGAGACAATTATTCGGGAAATATAAAAAAATAAAACATTGCCTCAGCCAAAAGCTGAATTGTATATTTGAGTATTTATTGTCGACTGAAAGTTAGGGTACAATTGTTGTACTACCATTATTAGCGATAATGGTTGCTAGGCACAGGTTGGCACTACTTAAACTGCCCGGACAAGAAAAGTTCCCCTCTTGAAAATATTGATAAATGAGAAAAAAAGAGATAGATTTTAGTTTATTTTTTATTTTCTATAAAAGAGATGAGTTTATTCAATGATCATAACAGACTGAATCAGAGACCTCGATATACCACTCACATACCAAAAAAAAAAAGAGAAAAAAGAAATCGAGGAAAATGTTTGAACAAAACCTCCAAAACAGAACAAATGTAACACAAAATAAAATACCTGAATAAAGCAAACTCTGGGCTGAGCTGCGGGTCAGCACATTCTGTGAAGAACTCATGGCACATTATGTCCAACAGTTATTGTGAAAAGAAAAAAAGGCTAAAAAAAAAGGAATGAAGTTTTTTTTTTTACCCTTTCAAAACCAGGCTAATAATTAAAATTCTATATTCATATATGGTAGACTTCATAGAAATTAAAAGGTGACTTAAGAATAGAAACAAGTTCTCCTGAAGTTTATCTGTTTATTCTCCTCATCAATAGAATGCTTATCTACATCGGGGAACATGCCTCTTGCAGCACACACTTTTAAAAAATTGAACAAAAACAAAACACAGTCACACAGCCGTCCAAATTTACACAGTCACACTCACAGACCAGACTCAAACGCTAGTGTGGCAACGCTGAAACATATCTATCTAAAATCCGCTGATTGAACAAATGAGAAAGTAGTTGTCAGATGTGTACACTCATAGAAGTCCAGCTAAAACTAGATTTAAAACCCGAATATTGACAACGGGTAAAATATAAAACGCTGTCTTTTCCTTATTTATTTTTTTTCCTTTTTTTGTTTTTGTTTTTGTACACAAACTCTTTCAAAAAAATCTCCCTCCCATCTCAAATATTACACCGCCCAATCCTGCCCCGCCCCCTTTCTAAACCCCTCGAAGTGTAATATAAGCCAACGAGAATTGCAATACAATACAGGCACTGGAGAAAAACACCATAAGAGACAAGTGAAGAGGACGAGATGCATTCAGATTTTTAACCCATCCCTGGTCTAAACAATGTCTCCGATAACAGAATTATAACTCACATCCACTATTATTGAACAAGAACAAAGATATAAATCAAAACTGTTTTTAAAGTTTTTTCAAATTTCTGTTTGTCTTTTCTTTTCGTACTGTTGACAGTGTGCCCTCAGTGAATTAGAAGAGGTTTGATGCAAAAAATAACTGGGGGCTCCTTCCAGTCATTTTTTTACTAAACCAGATTCAAGTAACAGCTACAGAGGGGTGTGTGTGTCTTATTCCCGATGGTCCCCTTCCTGCTGCCGGCACTTTGATCCTAACCCTTAGCTAAGATCAGAGACGCCAACAGAGAGAACAGCAAGGGACTACTCATCTCATTTCTTGACTGATCCAGTAGTGTGACTGTTGCAAACACGCCAATGACATCAACATTTCCAACATTATGTCTTCAAATGTAATACAAAGGATGTTGCTAAACTTTTAGTGAAATCATATTCCAACTAAAGCACAGAAACGTCCGGCCCTTTCCCCTTTACTGCTAACAAGTGTAGCTTTAAATGAAAAATACAAGGCAGGATGAAAACTGATGCCGTCTTTGATAAATACTTGCAGGAACTATGATAATGCATATATTCAGGTTTTTTTGTCTCTAGCTACCTACCGTGTTTTAGGACAAGTAATTTAGCATAAAAGATAATGGGTAGTTTGGCATAGACAGAGGTGTAGGAGTGTGAAGGTATGACGATTCAAAGACCCAAAGAAGAAAAAGAAAATAAACAGTTATTGTAGTATAAGAAAATACTTCTTTACAGTAGATACTAGATGATGAAAAAAGGTCTGCACTGCTTCTCCTCCTGGTTGTAAATGTTATTGTTTTGTCAACGTGTGCAGTACATAATGGTCTGTTTAGGAAAGAGGTGTAAGGCAAACTGTACCTTCTCTGCTGAGAAATATACACGATATACAATATGGAAGTTGCCCCGACGACCATTTCATTTGTTCACTTACAACAATCAAAACAAAACAGAACATAAAACACCAGTCTTCTTCACCACCTCAGACATCTGGCAGTTTCAAAAACACGTCTGCACAGTCTGTCAGTACATTATCAGAGCATTTCATAATTATTAGGGTGTCTCTTCTCCTGCGATTTATTGCGCCCACGCACGCTGTAAGTGAAAAAAGGCAAACTGTGCCAACAGGAGTCCTCTTCCTCCTGTTACATCAGGCAGGCAATGCCAAATTCCCAGGATGTGACATCCAATAGGATCCCCCATGTGTTGTGTGTCCGCTCCACAAGGGCAGAGCGAGCTGGGCGCCCTCAGCCTCAGTCCTCGCTCCGAGGGTCGTCACGGCTACAGACAGTCCGTGGCCCTCTGGGGTGCGTGGTCGCCAAGCGTCTCTCCGTCGAGGAAGTTTACATAATGCAAGTTTTTTGTTTTGTTTTGTTTTTTTGCAGTTACGTTTCGGTCGCTAATCTCCTCAGAACAGGTTCTCCTCAAAGATAGCCATTAAGTCACTTTGGAAATTCATGTCAATTGTTGCTGCCATCTGAAAGGAGAGAAGAACAATTAGCATTTCCTCTACATTCACTACTTCTGGGAAATCACTCCTACAGCTCCACATGAAAACACAATCACTTATTACTGGTTTTAGTCCAAATGTAGCTCTTAATCTATTAGGGATGGGAATGATTCAACTCATATTCAAAATGATTCAACTCATATTCAAAATGATTCAGGTATTCGAATACGAGTGATGAATATTTGTATTGTATTTTTTTTTTTTTTTTTTTATGGGAGGGGTGCCTAAGTTGATTACATATTATCAAATAGATTAATTAAATGTGTACGATAGTGCCATTTAAAATATCTTAAGAAAAAAAACAAGTGTAACGTCCTACACAACAAACATGGCGTCAAAACGGAGTAATGTGTGGAAATATTTCGACCAGGTTAGTAAACTTTTGTTGTCGTTGCAATGTATAGGATATGTAAATTCGGTTAACTGTTTTTTTCAGGGGTTGAATATTAGAATATAAATTTGGTTTCAAATTCCCATCCCTATAATCTATATCTATATCTTTTAGACTACGTTACAGTTATCATTTGACTATTTCCGTAAACACAATTATCTCACCGCTTCTCGCCTCCTCCTCTCCTGCTCTCGGCGGCGAGCGAGCTCCCTCTGTTGGTCGAGTGGGTTCTGTGCAGCGGGCTGAGGCGGGGTGGGGGGGGCAGGAGGCTGCTGGATGGCAGCAGGCGGGGGCTCCTGCTGTTGCTGCGGCTGCGGTTGTTGTTGTTGTTGTTGCTGCTGCTGCTGCTGCTGCTGCTGCGAGGGAGCTTGAATGTGTTGCTGCTCCTGACGCCGGCGCGGCTCCTCGTGCACCCGTCTGGTCGGCTCCATGATGTCCTCTTCATCCCGCCCTCTGGAAAACATTCAGGAAAATCATTTACACCAGGTGGAATCTAATGCTTCTCACATTGCTGTAAGGGGTTCACTTTTGGTTTTGTTTTAGAAAATGGCTGTGCTTATTATAAAACAAGATCACCTAAAGCCTTACAACTCAAAACATGTTGAATACAGAGATGTCTTGGCTTAAGCAAACAGTTCTAAACTGACATAAGAAGCAAAGACTGGTGAGCAAAGCTTTCTCTGGAAATCAGTCTCACTATTCTTTACTACACGGCATCCCTAAAACCTATCAAATGGGCTGCAACATGTCCACTAGAGGGCATCTGTTCATCATACAGGGATTCTGGCATCATTCATCATTAGACTGTCTACCTAAATACATTTGCAACAAAAGTGCAATGATAACACCTGTATGCTGTTGAAAGTGTTACATCAACACTACGGTTTGAAACTGTATAACGCAAAGGGTCTTTGAAGCTTTGCTCAATCTGTAATTAGATGGACTCAACACAACAAAGTGTATCAGCCTCACAAACTTATTTTTCGAATGACTTCTATGCTTTGTTGAAGTAAAAATACAACTATTTACAGTCAGCATGTCCTCCGCTGCTATAGTCTTTCAATGTTTACTTTGAGGTAACCATTGCAGCCCTCTGTTTTTTCTTGCGACAACCTTACCGTAGTTTGTCCTGCTCTCTGCGTTGTCTGTCCTTCTCCACCTGCTCGGCCTGGGCCTTCAGAGCCTTCTCCCTCTCCTCCTTCTCCCGGGCCGCTCGACGGAACTGCTCAAAACTGTCACTCGATGACTTCACTGCAGACATGGGTGTGGATGTGGACTTTTGGGCAAGGCTGGCCCATGAGCCCATGTTCTTCAATTTGACATCCTGAGACACACAAACACAGACAGACAGTCAGAAAAGTTCCATTAATATCGGTAATGTTCAAAAACCTTTCAAGATGCAGTACCATCAAGTTCATACGTTAAGAACTGGGAGATGTGTATAAGATACTTTTTTAAAGTGACTAATTACACCCACCTGTACCTTTTTGGGGGCAATAGGTGTCTTGGAGTCCTGCTTGAACTTGTCCTTGTCTTGCAGAGAGGGAGGCGGTCCACTGGACTCAGAGGAGCGGATCACAGGTCGCGAGCTGTCCATGGACTTCACATCTGCGCAACACAGGATCACACACATTAATATTCTCAGTGTTTTGTGGAGATTCTACTATTCTCCGTCTCTGTGCATTTTAACTGGAGATACAGCGATTGATAGGCCACCGGTGGAAATAAGATGATTGTAATCTGATAGGCCCGTACTGGTGTTGGACATAGGGTGTAGATTGTAAAGCCCACTGAGTCAAATCTGCAATTTGTGATCAGGCTCCATGAATACGTTTGATTAACTAATAATAAGCCTACATGCACAGTATAGAATATTTTCTCTAATTTGTAGGAACATACAATTACATTTTCCATTGAAAAACAAAGTTAAAGAAATCTTTGTGTTTGCTGTTCTAACTGTTCTTAGAAATTCAGAATTGGCAGGTCAGAGTATCGGTGCCTTTCTAACATAGCAAAATAAAGCTCCAGTAAAAACAACAAGTCCTGTTACTCACTCTGTGGGCCGTGGCTTGTTTGAGAAGGCTTGTTATCAGGATGTTTGTGATGGTCGGGTCTCATGGCCGGGTTGAATGGTTCTCCTCTCATCACTGGTGATGGAGGAAGTTTCTCCTCCTTCACAACACTATGGTTCCCCTGGCCCCTCTGCTGCAGGACAAACACATGGAGTCAGAGTCAGACATGTGGACACAGGACAGTTGACCTGCTATAACGGTTTCTAAAAAGCATTGCTCACCTTTTTGGACTGCATGTTTTGAGGTGGGGACTGATGGGACACAGGTGGAAACTGGGGAAGTTGTGGGGAATGCATCATGAGAGGCGATGGGTTGTCCCTTATGTGACCTGTCAACAGAAAGGAGAGGCATTATAATAAACATCAGCCAACACCAATCTTTGCTTCCCGACTCCCTCTTATATTACATTTTAGTCTCATCTTCTTCCACTCACCTGCGTTGTAAGGGTCAGCCTTGGGCGGGCGAGGGGAGGGCTGCTGCTGCTGCTGCTGCTGGATGATCTGCTGTGCTTTGTTGGGGGGCATGGATACCTTGTGTTGTGACCCCTGGGACTGACCAGCGAGTCCAGGACCCTGCGGGTAGTTAAGTTGTTGCTGCTGTGGCTGCTGCTGTGGCTGCTGCTGCTGCTGCTGCTGCATGTGGCGGGCCGGGTGGAGGGGCATTTGTGGGGGCGGGGCCCTGATGTGAAGGGGCGGGCTGCGTCTGGGACTGAATGGTGAGCTGTGGGGGAGGCAGGGTGGTCTGGGAGGGGAGCTGAGACTGTCCCTGCACAGACTGCAGGAGAGAGATCTGTCCTGGTTGTTGTTGTTGTTGCTGCTGCTGCTGCTGCTGCTGCTGCTGCTGCTGTTGTTGTTGTTGTTGTTGCTGTTGTTGTTGTTGTTGTTGTTGCTGTTGTTGCTGTTGTTGTTGCTGCTGCTGCTGCTGCTGCTGCTGCTGACGAACCTGCGCCTGAAGTGACTGCATGGACTGCTGGGGCTGCTGGGGCTGCTGGGGCTGCTGGGGCTGCTGGGGCTGCCGGGATTGCTGGAACTGCTGCAGGTATAATTGTACTTGGTTCAGAGGGGTGGTGGACTCTGGCTCATCATCGTCCTCCAGCAGCATCTGGGGAGGCTGGGAGGAGAGCAAGCCCTGGGGGGTGAGTGTTGGGGGGGACATGGGCCGCTGGTGCAGAGGCTGAGCAGGGTGGAGGATCTGGGGGGGAAGCTGGTGCTGTGGTGGTGGAGCTGCTGCCTGGGGGGGGGGCTGCTGCTGCTGCTGCTGCTGCTGCTGCTGCTGCTGCAGGGGGGGCTGCTGCTGGGGGGGTGCTGCTTGCTGCTGAGGGGCTTTTGGATGAAGAGGCGCCGCCTTGTGACTGGGTCGGGAAGGCTGCTGAGGCATGGAGATGTGCAAGGCTAAGGGTGCACAGAGTCAGGAAAGAAACAGAAATATAAGAAATACACATTTGTTGTAACAAAAATATCTTTCCAATAGGGATGTTCATCTTTTACATGTTAACATACAACAAATAAGTTTCATTTGCAAAATGTGAACACCTTTTTACAGTTATTTAGTGGGAATTAAAAAAATAAAGAAGACATTTATAAAGGTGCTTTCCACTGTGATGGGACATGAGACACTGATTATAACCCACTGGTGTATAGCAGATACTACAGCAGGAGAAACCTCGGCTTCATTCAATCTTTTCTGAACAGCTGAAAGTGGTGAGTGAAAATCTAAAACTAAAAAGTAATAGATCACAGCAGTCCTATTAAATGTTTAATGACGTATGAAAAAGTTTATCCAGGAATATGGATGGATTTTTGTTTTTTGTCAGGATGTTGATTATTTTAAACTGTAGGTCATAGAAAGAGAATGAAAACCAAAGTTCACTGAATAAAAACAAAACAACATTTGAGTGGCATTAAATAATTAGAATAAAGAAAAAAATGGATTGGCGTACATTTGGCCTTACCCGGAGACGTAAGGACGGGATGCTGGTTGAGGAAGGGGTGGGTTTCAGGGGACACTGGCCCAGCAGAATGAGCGTTGAGATGTGGAGCTGCGGGTGAGGATTGGGAGTTGCCTTGGTGATGGGACAGATGCATGAGGGGCTGGCCGAAAGGCGGCAGGGACTCGAAGCTAGTTTCCAGTAGCTGGGAAGACTCCAGAGCAGCTACGGGGGGGGCGGTGAAGCCTGCAGGAGACGGCTGATGCTGCTGCTTCATCTGGATGCTAGCCTGAAGGCCTGCTATATGGGAATGAAGCCCAGCCTGAGCGGGGCCACTCTGAATGTGTAAATGAGGATGAGGCTTCTTCCCCTCCTTCGCAGAGTGGCCCTTTTTCTTCTGATGCTTTATTATTCCTGAAAATATGAAAAGAAAGATGAAGCACTTTGGCATTTTTCTTTTTTTTTTTTATGTGGCCATTTTAACTGTCAATTTAAGTCACCTGTCGCTTCAGCCTCGCTGTCTGTGCTGGAGCCGCTGCTCTCTGAGGAGGAACCAGTCTTTTTGGAGGTAGCCATGGACTCCACAGGCTTCTCAGCTGCAAAGTAACAACTATTTGTTCATACATTTCCAATAAAGCATCAAACAGTAAGTAAACTAAACAATTAGACAGCTGTTTAAACTCGGGACCAGCTCCCCTTGGTGGTTTCTTAGAGAGTGCTTACCTGGAAACTTCTTCTTCTTGCGGAGGCAGGAAGACACGTATCTCTCCAGCTCGCGCAGAGTGGAAGGCTTTAGCGTCTCAAAGTCAATCTCGATCTCATCAGGGTTAGAGTTTTTGAGTGAAGGCTCTCTGGACTGGATGATATGCACCACACGGCCCAGCTTGTCCCCAGGAAGCTTGTTGATGTCCAAGCTGAGCTGCCTTTTCTCCTCGTACGTCATAGGCTTGCCTTTTTCCCCTGAGGACGAAGACCCAGCAGCTCCCAGATCCTCTTCCAGGCTGGGAACTGGCAGCAGGTTGGTGGGATGATTGAGTTTCATCGCTTCCTTTTTACTAGAAGAATAACAACATTTTAAAACGTAGGGATTTATAACAATGACAAGCCTATGTTTACACGATAGCTTTCATAATAAAGTTCAAATGCATTAAAACTAACAATGGATACATATAGACTTCTACAGGGGATGAAGACATTATAAAATCCCCTACCAATCATTAAACATGATAAGAATCTAAAATAAAATCTCTCAACAACCATTAAACTGTGTGAACCTGAGGAAGGGGAAATCAGAATTGGTGAAAGATGACACTGAATTGTGCAATGCCAAGCTGATGGCTATACAAACATTTACTTTCAAGGAGTTTAAAAGGGTGTAAAACCTACCTAGATTTCTTCCTTGGTGCACTGTCCTTGTTGCTATGGTCTCTGCTCTTGTTCTTCTTAGAGAGCTGCGGGACAGGTGTTGCATCCTGGATCTCATCCACATGGCCAGACATACCTCCCTTTTTCTTATGCTTTTCTTTCTTCTTCTCCTTCTCCTTCTCCTTTTCCTTTTCCTTCTTCTCCTTCTCTTTTTCTTTTCTCTTTGGTTTGCTGGCTTGTGGTTGGGACAAGGCAGCCAACTGCTCGTGGACAGCCTTCAACTGTATAAAGAGAAAAGACCAGCTGTCAACAAAAGGGCAACAAGGACCAGACAACACATGTTCCACCACCGTAAATGTATTCCGGTCACTGACCTGATCCTGGAGCTCTGCTAACCTCTGGACTCTCTCCTCTTCAGAGTCGTCTGTGGAAGACTCGGACTCGGAGGACGAGTCACTGGAGCTGTCTGAGGACGAGGCCACGTGGGCCAGAGGAGGCTGGGGCTTAACTGGTGCAGGGTGGTGAAGTACAGGAGGTGGGGGGGTAACCAGAGGCTTGGTCTCAAGTTCATCTGGCATCTTGGCAAAGCGCATCTCAAAGACATCCTATGAAATGAGAAGAAACAAACAAGTCAGAAACACAAAGTGAATGTTTGTAGAAAGAGACCGAAACACTCCACAATAATAAACATTAAAACATGAATGAAAGTTGTGAGATGGACTGTGCATGTCATAAAACTTCGATAGCATCCTGGCACAAGTGTTTATGTTCTACTTTAAATTCTTATATTATTTTCTTTCTTACACATTTCAAGCAAACGTTGTATATACAAATGATCCTAAATAGATTTTCCTGCAAAGGTTACCAGTGACAGCTTTAAGCTCACTTTTCTATTAGTTAAAACATTGGACAATCTAGCTTACAAAACATGTATTACAAACATTATGGTATTGACTTTTTACTATAACGTGTAATTGTCCATTTATTGAATTATGCTTGCCCTTTTTTACGACAGGAACCTTGTTTGCATGTCAGCCTATATATTCACCTGCAGTTTGCGGGCCATGGCTACCACCTCATGGTCTGGAGGATTATATTTGTAGCAGTTGGAAAACATTAATCGTACGTCAGCAGCAAACTCCTGGGGTTCTCGGTATTGCCTGTTCTCCAGCTTCAACTGTTAAGAACATTCAAATGAGTTACTTGCCAATGCCCGAAATGACTCTTTGTCAATATCTTATGAAACTATAATGAATAATGCAGTCTAATCTCACCTTGATGCTGCTGAGGTCCATAGGATACTTGATGATGTCATGATAATCGTGTAGTCCCAGCGCAGCCACATCCACAGGTTTGTAGAAGGGCCAGGCATAAGCAGCGTGCTTCTTGGACAGCATGTCCCTGACCACACTTGCACAGTATCCTAGCTGATCCTGTGGTTTGGGGCTGTGACCGCCACTTGGTCCACTCAGTCCCATCACCATGCCGATGTGATGCTGGGAGTCAGGAGCCTCCTTCTTCAACAGTTTAGGAGGCCGCGCACTCTCTCGCCTGGGTAGGGTCTTCCCAGATTTGGACTCTGCTGGTGAAGACTCACTCAGTTGGTCATTTGCTGTGGGAGTGGTGGTGTCAGCTTTCCTCTTCTGGCTCTTTCGTATCTAGATAGAAGTGAATACAAGGAGAGCAGAGAGATGGTGAAAAAGGGCCAGGAAATCAGTAGTTAAAATAAGTTGGCAATAACTGAATTGCCTTAGACACATTTTAAACTGCCCTCTCCTCCAGCATTTCAAAGCAGTATTCTAGTTGGCACCTCAAAGAACTTCCATCTACACCTTTTAGCAGAGGTGGGAAGTAATGGAGTACACATACTTCGTTACTGTACTTAAGTACATTTTTCTGTTATCAGTACTTTGCTCCACTACTTATGTTTCTGACAACTTTTTACTTCTTACATTTTTAACACAAATACCTGTACTTTCTACTTCTTACATTTTTAACACAAATACCTGTACTTTCTACTTCTTACATTTTTAACACAAATGCCTGTACTTTCTACTTCTTACATTTTCCAAACAGACTCGTTACTTTAGTTTGAATGTGTGTTTGGTGGCGTGATCATTATTATTTAGAGTCATTGCGTGCCTATTGATTTGAACACGATCCGTGTATCCATCATTTCCTGGTCTTCTCTAAAGAGGGACCAATGAGAACGTTGTCATTTTGCCATTGTTCAGCATCGAAACATTCATTAGCTAACAATGACATTATTGTTCTATCAATATAAAGGGAGGTCAGTTACTCTTTAAAACAGATGGTAGTTATGGGTACTTTTTACTTGGAAGCCCATACTTCTTTAATTTTACTTGAGTAAAGAAGTTTAGTCAGTACTTCTACTTTTACCAGAGTATTTTTAAACATGAGTATCTGTACTTCTACTTGAGTAAAGGATGTGTGTACTTTTGCCATCTCTGCTTTTTAGAACATCACACTCACTTTGGTCATGGTAATGGGGTTCTGCAGCATGGGTGCAACGTTCTGGATGGATGCTGGGGGGAGCGCGGTCTGAGCAGGGGGAGGCACAGAAGTCATGATGGGAACTTGAGGAGCGCAGTCTGAGTGGCTCATCGAGTAGGGGGCCCCGAGCTGTGGCGCATGGCTGGGTAACGTGGGGGGCATGTGGGACGGCAGGGCCTGCATCAAAGGCTGGGGAGGTAGTGAAGGCGGGCCCTGCACCGGTCCCCTGATCTGTGGTGCTGCCGAGAGGTTCGACACACCACGTGTTAGAGGGATCGTGGACGAAGAATCAATGATGCCCCCTGGTTTCAAGTTCAGACCTTGATGAGAAAACAAGACATTAGGTTAAATATACCATCTCCAGCTTCAAGAACACCGTTAGCAAAAGATGAAGCAGAAAATCTCATACCTCCTTCTCTTCGGCCCCTGCCACGTCCCTTCCCTGTCATGACAACAATCTCAGTTTCTTCCTGAGGCATTTCTGTGACCCTTTGGAGGAAAGCCTTCTCCAGAGACTCAGCCATTAAGACTATGTCATCTCCGGGCTGCAGGGGGAGACAAACACAGTTAGCAAAAGTGGAGGCATTTTAAAATATTTTGGATTTTATGTTAACAAGAGCTCCAGTGTACAAATATGTCACCTTGTTGTATATGTAGCAGTTGGTAAACATCGTGTTGAAGTCTTGGATACATTCTTGGGCATTCCAGTAGTAACTGTTCTCAAGCCTTCTCTTGATTGTTCCCATGTCCATAGGAATTTTGATTATTGTGTAGTAGTCCTGAAAAAAGGTTGCATAAAAGTGAGTGAGTGAGAACGCAATTGAGACACAACACAACAAATAGTAGCCCAAATCTGAGAAGATCCGATCCCTTGTCTTGTTCACACTTTTATAAATAATAATGATCTGAGTCAAATATGTGCAAGAAAAAACAATTTGATTCAAACAACTTTTGCTTGCAGTCTGAGTGCGCCTTAGTAATGCCCTGATGAAAGTTTAAGGTAGGTTGCGTCGTACAAACAGAGGCGAAGTACTCACAGGCAGGTTAAGTTTGATCGCATCCACTGGTATAAGAAAGGGCCAGGCAAACTGGTGTTTCCACAGGCCCTTCACCACCACCTTGAGCAAGTACTGCAGCTGATTGGTCTGGCGCTTTTGCCTGTTGGGATTGATGTACTCTGGGGGTGGGGGGTTGCCACCTTGCTGGGCCTGCCCCTGGCCGCTGCTGCTACTGCTGTTGCTGCCCGACATCTGCGCTGCATCCAGGCCGTCTCCCATTCTGACAGGGTGGGGCGCGGGCTCAGTCCCCCAAGCAGGAGCTGGAGCTGCAGGGGCAGGGGTAGTGGTGTTGGCAGGACACCAGCTCAGTCTTGGCCCCGGCACAGACTCCACTGACAGAGCACCGCTGATCCCATTGCACTCCTCACTGGACTCTCTGGGGAGAGAAAAAAAGCAAACGGTCATTAGCATATTTAAAAACATTACATTTAATTGTTCAGTCTAGCTTCTTTCATGTACAACCAAGTGAAACAATATAGATTAAAATGAATGGTTCATTGTGTCTTGCCACTCTCCATAATGGACGGTTTTTCACCGCGCCTTTTGATTGTGGCTGTTTGGAGCAGCTACAGACAATTCGACTGATGGGATCAAACAGCATACCACAAAGTCATTTTTTTTGTTGAGTTTTTGTTTTACCCCTCGTTATGAGTGTGATATTACTCTCTGGGATGTCCTGATGCAGATAATAATGAACCTGGCAGAGCTCTCAACTCTCTCTTTTCTGGGAGAAAATCAGGACCCCACACACACACAGTAAGGCCAGAGACTCAGGGAAGGGCGGGCCCCCTGCCCTGTGAGAAACGTTTCTTAAATACCCTAACTCCCTCTCAGACATGGCTGTGACTTCTTTAGTTCAGCTCAAACCAAGATGATGGAAAGAGAGCCTAAAATAATCCACTGTTAAAGATTACAAATATTTTTTTAATGTTTAATGCGAGTAATTGTGACCAACTTTACCATTATAACAATATTTGCCAAGAAACCCTGCTGAACATTTATATAATAGATTAATTATTTTGTTGAGTAACAGCCTATATGTTTTAAAGAGTGAGGTTCTTATCCACAACAAGTCATAAAACATCTTGTTTTGCCCATTTAAGAGTTAAAAACCCAATTCTATTCAGTTCACAAAAATGATAAAAGTTGATATCATCCTACTGCTGATAGTGATACATCAAATGTAAATGCAGTGTATTCAGGAGAGCAAAGAGTTTAAGGTTAGGCTCTAGCAGTGTGTGTTTTGAGTAGATATTTGATTAACTACTCTGTCTCAGTTCCCGGGAGTGCTTAGGGATGTGGGCGGACAGAGGGTGCAGGGTGAGAGCAAATGAGTCATCTGGCAGCTGGGGGGGGGGGGACACACACACACACACTGTGTGATCTGCTACACAGCTCTCAGTCATAAACTATGGCCCCTTACAGCCAGTCATGGACATCACATTCAAGATACACACAAGGCTCTAAAGACAACAAGGTTGATATGAGGTATTCTTGTCTAAAGATAGACTCAGTAAAAAAGCACTGATCATAAAGGTTGTGTATTCTGGCCTGTATTAGAAACAAGTTAGTCTCACAGTCTGGAACACTGAAGTCCACCCCCACAACTTCAAGATAAATACACACCACAGTATATATCTGTGACTAATCTCATTCTTGATGAGTCACTTCATGAGAACAGGGAAGCAGTTTGTACACCACATGATCGCTGCCTTGGCTGCCCCGAGGCCTTTAAACACAGTGGAGAATCTGACTGACCAATATGGTAACAGTACCAGATCATCACAGATGGTACTTTTGAAGCCGAAAGCAAAAATATTTGACAAATAAGACCGCAAATAAATAAGCACAGAACTTGTCGAAGCCCTAGGCATGAATGTGAACAATTTAAATATGGAAAACATTGCTTTTGTCAACTGGCTTCAACGAATGATACCATTTAAACGAGTCGCCTCAGTATATTGACTTCAAGATGAACCTGTCATTCCTGTCTGTTATGGAGGAGTACTTTCACAGGTATCACAGGCTGTCTGTAGAAGACAGGTATTTGAACAACATGACAGTACGTATAGCTGCCTTGTTTTAGAGATTGCACTGGACAGCTTCCGATACAATCCTATTTGCTGGATATATTTCCACTTTTGTTTCCACTAGCATTTACCATCAAGACTATGACAGTTGATTACTATTTGTCAACAAAAACAATACTCAAAATGCTTACTGCAATACTTCAGTGATTAAAGAGAACAAATGGCTTTACTAAAGTATGTCCTGAAAAGGGATCACATTCCAACGCTTCTTATTTGATTTTGAGACAATTAAAATGTTATTTCCAATTATAATTTAGTCTTTTGAGTTATTGAAAAAAATCAAACCCTTTTTATAATTGAACACCCATCATTTGTGGTTTATTTTTGTACCCCACCCTAAATAAAGGGACATTTGTAGGTACATTTGAATGCAATTATATACAAACGTAAATACTACCTGCGAATCCCTTTTTTATTGGGAATAATTTAGTACATTTAATGAAAGATTACTTTGTACTGGTGTTATAATATTTTGATCTTCCATATGGGCTAGTTATATATCAAGAACTATTCTTGATATAATATAATGCAGTATATTCCAACATCAACACAATAGCCTATACATTTATGGGTCAAAAGTGATATGAAGTTTATTGCAGATGTATTGTACTGTATTGAATAACAGCATATTAGTTTGTATTTTTCTAGTTTTTAATAGTACCACCATGTGAGTGCGTCTGTTGCCGTTATAAATACCTATGTTTACAAAGAGCCTTTTGTTCAAATTAAAATGTGAATGACTCAGGTTTCAGGTCAGGATTAAAATCATACACAAATTACTTGTTCTGCCCAAACACTGCTGCATGTAAAAAAACAAAACAGAAACCTTCCAGATGCAATCGCCCTATCAAGGCTGTAATTGTGTACAAAATGTGGAAGGATGCTGACTTATTGGCACAATGAATGGAAGATGTTCAGGGAAATGTTTTGAGCAAATGCATCAAAGTCGACTGAGGACACAGAAGAAGCAGCTGCTCGGAATGATCGCAGCCTTTACCAGAAACACACTGCCAGGTACAGTACAGACAGCTAGGAGAACAACACAGACACAAGTACGTCATGAACAGCTCCCGAGCAACCACTACAGGACATCTTCCACAAGGACAAGGTAAAAGTTAGCCACAACATAAGCCTGTTCCGGCTGGCCTTCAGTGCTGCATGGAGCGAATTATCATCACACAAATACCGCCAGATGGTCTTTAACAGCTCATTAACATCAGCAACAGGCACACTCGCAGCGATAGTCATTGACATAGCAGAACTGCAATAACAATAAGTGTAAACACACTTCAGGGAACACAGAGATAGATTCAATAAATGAGGGAGGATGAACAATATGTGAACTAAGGGCATCTGTACTTCAGGTATATCTAAAGAGGAAACGCTGCTAAATGACTCGCTGGCTTTCTAATTCGTCAAGACTTCCCTGCAGTCTAACTTGCGGTCCTACGGATGGTACTACTAATAGCTTGGCCTGTTGGTGCCTTGTACTTCTAAATATTCGTGAACAATATTGAGATGCAAGACAATCTGACATTGCCCGTCATGAAAAGTGAGACAGGTTTTAATTATAAGGTTATACACTTTGGTTTCCATGCAACATGTACATGTCATTGATAGCATGTGGAACTACCATAATGAATTCTTAATGATGGCCAGTATGGCACTTGAACTAAGGTCAGCAAAGGTTGTTTGACTCAGTACAACAGATACTGTATAGGATATCAAGCCTTGGGTGACCAAGAAACTTATATCCAAGCTTTGTTAAGCAACTACAATGAAATTAAAATGTGTATTACTTGGGGTGCGTTCGGACAGAAATGGTGACACAGATGTAGCATGTGAATTTCAAAACAAAAATGTATCTTAGAGATTATATATTTGGAGGTTTTCACTTGAAATGGATGATATTGGATTGGTGATCATTTAAGGTATTTGTTGATCCAAGTTGATGTTACATCCCTAGATGATGTATGTGACATAAACCTGTCACCGATAGGTAATCAGCCTTCATGTAGCCCAGCAGTGCAGCTGGACCAAGTGCTGTACTTCTTATAGACATAACATTACGTTTTGAGAGATACCCTTGAAAGGAATTACTTTAGTTCTCTTCTGCCCTTATACTAAGCCTTATCAATTATTATCTCATTTCTACTGAAAACACAAGTATTGTTGTTATACCTCACTGATACAAAGAACAGGTGATCTCTGCAGGTTAAGGGGCAACAGGCAGTTGACCTCTTACCATTGCAATATTTCCATGTGACTACATAACTGTATATTGCAATATTTCCATGTGACTACATAACTGTATATTGCAATATTTCCATGTGACTACATAACTGTACGTTGCAATATTTTGCTAGTGATTGAAAAACATTTAATCAACACAAAAGGTATTATTGTCTGTCCCACTTAGTGGTGGTGGAAACAAGATGCTTTGCCTCAATTCCAGAAGTGCAAACAAAGCGTGGTCTGTGTAATATATTCTAGTTTCCATTACATTACAACCATGTATGCATGACAACCTTTCAAATGTCTTAATAACTCAGTTTGTGTTAAATGTCTCTCATCACCATAGGACTTTGCTTTAGGTTTGACGTGTTGAAGACAAAGTCTGTGCCTCAGAGGTGCCGACGTTATTATGTCTAAGGAGTTGGATTGTGTTCATACTTTCTTTAATATTGTCTGATTTAGTTTGACATGGAGGTGTATTATATGTGTTCTTGCACTCTACATCTTTAAGTGCATGACACACTTGGAGCTATGGCAGTGGAGTCAAAACAGGTTGGATTGTCAACATTCAAGAAGTATTCGTCTCTCTCAAGCTAAACAATAACTTGCACATTTTAAGCTTAAAACACTCTGAAAATATATTTACGGTTTGTTGATATATTGGGATATTTGTATTTATTTTAACTTCAAGTAATATGTGATGTTGACGGTGTTTATGATGAATTAATACAAACAAACTCTCAATGACCTGCGGTCCTTGGCATGTGAGACTAATGGCGCATTTCCATTGCAGCGCGTAGCTCGCTTTAAGCGTGCCGTGTCGTGCCGTCCCCTTTTTTGGTTGTGCTTCCACTAGGCCTCGTTCCGGCGCGGCACGGCGCGGGGCCACTTTTTCCCCTCTTTTCTGGCCCTAGAAAATTGTGGTTCTATCGGGGCCAACAAACAGGGCTGAGTATGCTAAACTAGAGAGAGGAGCGCTGGCAAGAGGGCTAGAACTACAACAAGATGGACATATTTGACCGTGATTTAATTGTAATACACGTTTCAAAATGATGCCGAAGTAACAACATACTGATACCGGTTAGGAAAAACCATGAATTAATGCTTTGTCAAGTCTGCAGACAGACGGCAGGCGAAAAACCTTTTAAAATTCGTGTTTTTCTAGATGGAGATTGGCTAAGCTAACGCAGTATATGCCCCGACCGTCCACACTCACAACAACGGCCTATACAGACATAAATACAGCAGCGACTGTATTCACCATGACACAGGCAGTCTGTGGTGTGTACTTGTTTAACTTTTGTCGAGTTTCTGAACATATATAAGGAGCTGTGAGCTCTGAGTGCTCACAGCTAACGGCTGTGTTGTGTTTCTGGATTTCTCATTGAAGATGACGTCACGGCTCCGCCTACACTGCGTTACTATAGTAACTACCCCAGTTCCTAAACTGTAATGGAAGCGCAGCATGAAGTGAGTCGGCCCTGTTAAGGCCCAACGCGGCCAAGCCGTACCGAGCCGTACCGAGTGTGGCCGAGGCCGACCGTGTAGTGGAAATGCGCCATAATAGTGTCTGCGGCAGCCCCAAACAGAGGTCAACCAGGAGGTCCACTTCCTGTTGCTGCATGTCTCACAACCCTCTCAGCTCAGGACTACAAGTTGACCTTTGACCTGGACATACATCACTGCAGAACGCTCTGGAATGTTTCCTGGGGAGGAAGTAGCTCTAGTTACGGGGGTGGGGGATGCACATCTCACACCAGGAAATCTGGTCATATGTGCCGCCTCATAGTGACTGTCCTACTTGGAAAGAGGAGAGGAACATAATAGCAAGATGCTTGCGAGTAAACTATAAATCATTCATAAAAGGAGTGGGGGGTGATTTCAGGCGAAAATATAAGCCTGCAGATTACACTTGAGACCCTCTCTAAGTGTCAGCATGATGGCCTGTGTTTTGCCTGAAAGCAAAGGAATACATTATTAATGGGACCACAGTGACAAGGCCAAGAGCACCACTCCCTGCTTATAACCAGCCTTTCCACTCTTTCATAAAACCATCTACAACCATTCTCCAGAGAAGCTACACTCCGTCTGTCATTCCACACCAATGTAGTGATTCCATTGATGCTTAGTCTGTGGCATTATTTGTAAACATAATGGACACTTTCTTCTTAAATACACCAATAAGGTGAATGGAGGTAGAGATATTTATACCTCATTGAAGAATAAAGCCCAATAGCAAAGATCTAATAAGGGTAAATAAAAAATGCAGGCCTACACCGATATTATGCAAAGTACGTACAATATTTGTCCTGAATCCCCGGGGGTGTTTTCAGCACCTAGAGTGTAAACAGGTGGGACAGGAACCTATGATGAAGGCACAAATTATTAATATGAAAGAAACGCTGAGGTAAAAAAGATGCCGTTATGTAATCAAAAATCCTGGGCAATGGTCCCCCACACACCCTGAACTACATCCCAAAGACATCTGAAGGTAGACTGTCGACCTATTGTGTCAGGGCATTTTGTTCTCTAATAAAACTGGTTTGCTGGAAATACCAAGGTCACTCTTGATAATAATAAGAACGTCACTGTAGGGCTCAGTTATGCCAAACAAACTATTATAAACCAAAGACATTTCACATTAAGTATGTCACAAGTTGAACTACTCTTCCTTGTATCATGTGTGGTTGGTCTGTTGCTACCTTATTTTAATATCTCTGGAACCTGGCTTTAAGACAAATAAATCTGACCCATGTTTCTATGGTAACACTCCACACTTTGGCAACTGTATTTTTATCCTCGATGGTTCGAAGTCATACTTTTGGTTGCTTACCAAATCACTAGTAATCATCCATGGCCTGTGGGACTGGAGTGGGTTTATAAACAAACCCCAGTTAAAGCACGCTTTGTTTACATTTCTCTTACGGGTATGAGTCAAAAATAGCAAAATCTAACAAAAACCATTGGTTCCAATCATACATAACACGTTCGTAAACTTAAATGAGTTCTCCTTCCTGTATTGATTAAGAGAAGAACTTGCTCTATGAGTCAGTGAATGACCAAAAGTGACTCAAATACACTAGCCATGAGTCATACACGGGAAAAGGCAAGACTCATGGCAGCCGTGCCAGGTTAAACTTCCAGCTGGTTAGGATGAGCAGGACAAACCCTGCCAGGAATCAGGAGACATGTCTACAACTGCCACACACACAACCCCCCTTCTTCCTCAATACCCCCCCTTCCCCCACACACCCCTCTCTCACCAGGAAGTAGGTTAGAAAATTCTGGCTGAAATCTGGTTAACAATACTTATATCAAGACAACAAATCTAAACTGGCTTGTTGTGATGGATATGTACAACTAGAAATAGTGCTAACCACATGATAGTCCCAATAACTATTACCCAAGGCTTTCTTTACTTTAACCTTGTCGTTTCTTAAACAATCATTTCAGTTGATAATCATTTGTCTATGTGGGATTTTTAAGACATCAGGGATTGTTGAATGTCTAAAAAAATGTGTAGGAGAGTCTACCTCAACGAATAACATTACCTTTTCACAGAGACTGAATGTGCAATTTTTTCCAGAAGGGCGTCCAGTTTTTGAAAATCCAGCAAATCATTTGACTTGGCATGCATCTTGTAATCCATTTATGAAGTCCACTAAAAAGAAACAGAAACCAAAAACCGAGAAAGGGCAAGAAGAATTACATAGAAGTTTGTTTCTCTTTTCTCAGAAGCCAAAACACAGGAGGGATTTATTCTTCAGGCTCCAGTATGAATCCTAAAATCCGACAGAAGACGATGAATAATCCTTAGTATAGTCCAAGCGGAGTTTGAGGGTGGCCGTTCCACAATAAAGGCCCCAGCCTGAAAACAGGGGTCCAGGCGGGGAGGAAGGCTGTGGAAGCCTACAGCCGGCAGGCTGTGTTAGCTGTGTGAACCGGTCCTCTCTCCACCCCATCCCCCTCTCAGCAGTACAACGGCCCAGTTGCCACAGGCTCTTCGCTCCATTGTGTGTCCTCTCCAGGGCCTCCCCAACTTAAATGGACACAAGCGTAAAGCAAGGAGGGGAACGGGAGAGAGGGGAGAGAGGGCTCCGATAAGATTCAGGAGCACTTCTTTCCTCTAGCTCACTCTCTCGCCCTCCCTAGCACAGCCAGACCAGCATGCAGTTACTCAACAGTAAAAATGGCTCTGCTGCTTCCTCATTCAGTGGAGCCTCAGCCCACACACCCCTCCCTCCCTCCCTCCCTCTCTCTCCTACGCTGTTGCTCACTCCACCCCTCCCCTCTTTCCCATCAATAGCTTGAGGTCCTTCCTCACTCCTCTCTCTTGCTCACATTCTTACCTTTAACACCCCACCCCCTTCCTTTCTTATCCTTAGTCCATTTCATCATGCCCCACCCCCACTCACTCACTTCCGTCATAGCGGTCTTGTGTATGCCTCCCCCCACCAATTTAAGGGCTCCCTTATCTGCTTACCATCCACCACTCGTATACCACTCACAGTCACATCGTGGCTGGACTACATCAATACAAAAAAGGCTACATAACTGTTGTTCCGGGGGGGAAACTGCTAAGGAGCAAAGCTTTCATATTGGACCACATGAATAATCATTTTTCTAAAAATTGGGGGAAAAATTACAAGTGGGGTTGATGACTTGGACACTTAAATTACAATTAAAGGTGGGGTATGTCATTTTGGAGAAACCAGCTTGAGTGCGCTAGAATTTGAAAGTACACAACAGGAAAAAATCTGCCTCTTCCTTCAGACTTCCTTACAGAGCCCCTCCTCCAACACCCACGAACGCGCACATGGCCAATGAGGGCACGAGATAAGATTGTGCACAGATGGAAGGCTGACGGGCAGGTAGGCCATCCAGTTATTTTAGCCGGGCCGGCTAAAATGATTGGTCGTGGTTTTTACAGTGCTACGGCTTCCACAGATGACATTTTTTTTATGTATTTATTGTCAAAGCATTTAATATATTCATTGCTATCGGGATGTTAAGAGCATTCCATGGAATATAACAAAAAGTGTTTCTGAAATAAATTACATACCCCACCTTTAAGCAACTCATATCCAGAAAGACATATAGACATATTAAACATAGTAATATAAGCTAATTACTATGTGCACTATGCCACCAATATCTAGGATGAAAGCAGAGCCAAGACATTGTACAGTTTAAGAATTCAGTGTGATTAATCTAAATTCACGCCATAACATAGGGGAGCGTAACGATCAAGCTATTGAATGAAAAATGCAAACAAGTTTCTGGATTCTAAAACGGTGGGACCACCGAGCGTGTCTTCCTGTGGCACAGCAGCCTCCACTAAAGATGTTACTGACAGCATGTTGACCACACTTAACGAAGAGAAGTACTACGGGAATATTTGTTTATGTCAAATCGTCTCAAGAAATGTTAGAATATTCATAATTCACTAAACCATCAAATATATTCTTTGTAGGACAGGTAAATACCAAGAAACCTTTTTGTACCATAATAACATACAATACAACAGAAGTAAGTGATAGTAAATGCTGCCTTTCAATACATGGCTGATGGGGAGTATATGTAAGCCTAAGTGCCAGGAAGGAGTCAAAAGTCAAGAAGCAAGATATTTCGAGAGACAGATGTGACCTACAGACACACCAATGACTCTGCACCAATCATCCAACCCGCATGACATTGCTGCATTTTGACCCTTCTAAAGTAACAACACATTTAAATTGCCTGCCGAAGACTCAGTAAGAGACAACTTTAACCAATCTTAGGGTGAGTGAGAGGCAACAGTTTGATGATGAGCATATTCTTGACATTGAATTTAAGCAACTCCATAAACCATGAAATATGTCATTGAGTATCCAAAAAAGTAGTATATCAAAACAACCACCCAACCATTATACAAACACAACCAGAGGTAGTTTGACCGCTGACCTCTCAATCAATCTGAAGTCTCATGTGCATGCAAACAAGCACACTGTTTTATAATTAGTCCTATGTCAAAAGCCAAAGACATCAAGCAATGGGTGAGATATCCAGATCACTGTATACTCAGGTATACTTGGTACTCGGTTTTACCAATTTAAAAGGTCCCATGTCATGCTTTTCCGGTTATTACCCGTCCCCTTGTGTGTTATGAAGGTTTTTCTGCATGTAAACGGTCTGCAGAGTCACAAACCCTCAAAGTACACCCTGTAGCGAGTAAAACCCTAACACAGAAAAGACCTGTCTATGCTGCCCCAGAATGCCTTGTTGGAGATTTCTCTTTTTCCATTTTTTTCTTCCTGGGTACAGTGATGTAACCATACCCAAATGGACCCATTGGTCCAATCCGTGGAGCTCCTCACACACACACACTCAGCGGCGAAACTGTGGCGAGCTTACACTGTAGGTGCATGGCGTTTGGGGATGCGGGTGCTAGTGGAGCCTCGCAGATGGGGGTGCTGCAGCCCCCTCAGCACCCCCCCCCCCCCTTCACGCTGTCTCGCAGACCCCACGCAGCAAGCATAAAATGAACCCAGCTCACACTGTCCGCTCCTCGCAGTAGCGAGCCGCGCAACGTCCCGCCAACACGGCACCCAGACCCCACGCAGCATTCTCATCTGTTTGTCATTGCTGGTGTTGCATTTTCTGGTTGCTAACGCCATTGTAACACATAATCACTGATGTTCCGCTGTAACGGTGGTGGACTCATCAGAACAGAGTGGGCGAGCTGACCAATCAGAGCACAGTAGGCTCACAGGGAGGGGATGGGGCAGGAGCTCCAACAAGCCGTGTAGGACAGAGAGTGAATACACATACTATACAGAGATGCTGTATGAGAAACCAATGTGAGTTTGGAACATTGCACAATGTAAATCTATTCTAGTAGACCTCAACAATGGAATTATGATCAGTAGAAATGGCCATGACATGGGACCTTTAAAGAATCTGATCTGTGCTGCAGCCAGACAGACAGTATCCTCACAGACGCACTTTGCTGTCCACGTGCCATATGCACCATTCCCAAAGACAATACAGCAGCTGCCAGAGTGACAAAGCTCCAACCTACAGTAATTCAGGAGGCCAAACCGATGGCCCTGTCACTGGAAGAGTGGGGGGGGGGGGGATCGTATTCAGACACAGGGAAGGAGGGAGCGAGGGATGATGGCGAGAGCAAACGGGTAGAGCGAGGGAGAGGGTTGCATTCAGATTGGGGGTTGGGTCAGATGGAGAGGCAGCAGTGCACACAGAGATGAGACTCTGCAAGAAAGTCTTGGACGCTTCCATTAATCATCAGACCACCAGAGAAACTGAACTCTACAGGGAACTGGAGTTGAGAAAACAGGGAACAGGCAATTTGCCAGCTTGACATGGTGCACTTGTATATATTCAGTTATTCGTTGTAACAAACTGTAGAAAGAAGAAGGGTGGTGAAAGAGATACTAAGTCATACAAATAACCAAAGCCTTCTAGTATTATGAGAATTAACTGAATCTAACCAAGAATGCTTCTGTAGTTATAAAATGTTGTTTTGTTTTTTAAAACCCAGAAAATCTAATTTAACAACTTGGAAATCTCTGTACATGTATTACAAACTTGTGTATTTAGACGCATGCTACAATCAGTCTTATTACTACATCCATGATGAGGAAATATATGAAGGCAGTTAAAACTCAAACATTTTTACAAGTAAATTACAGTTCAGTACTAATTACTCTGATACCAGTTGTACCATATCTTGTTTAGCTCTTTAGGGAGCCGTCTAGAGTTTGAAAACCAGTATATTTTTATTATATATTTTTTACCAGCCGCCGAGACGAGATGGGCCATCTCTGAAACACCGGGCCACATGACTTCTCGCTGAACATGGTCAATAACGACCAACTCCCCTTCTCCCCCTCAAACAAACTTGTGTTGCGAGCAACCACTACCTATTTCACTTTGATTGACAATTAACTTCCAACATTACGGAAGGGCAATATTTAACTGATTCACTGGAGTACACATTTAATTATCTTCACAATTATTAACCAATGCACTTCTAGAAGAGATATTCAAGTTCCTTAATTGTGTATTAAGTCCTTAATCTGGCTACATGTAAAAGGAGGCACTCGATGTGATGGACATAAAAGGGTCATATCACCAAAATCTAGTACTTCCTTCAGTTTTTTTTAGCTTTTATAATGAGTTTCAGCTCAAACGTAACTGTTTTTGCATTAGCATATTTATTAGCAAAAGGCTCTGGAAACCAACGTTTCAATTAGTACTGTACATTTACTGCTCAGCACCAAAGAGCACAAAGACACATTAAGCGAACAGTTGTCCATAGTGGAGCATTAGGCAAGTAAAATGTGTTCGGAAAAATCTAAATTAGATCTAAAAGGAGAGTGAATATTTAGACTTAGATTTACCAGTTGGACATTTAGGACCTGTTCCAGACTTAAGGGACTTCCAAGTATTATTCAGTTCAGTTATTTAGTTAATGTCTAACACCCTGGCACAGTGGCAGTTAAGATGCAGTCATGTCTTGACCTTATATAACAGCAACTAAGAGTATATGGCATTTGAGTGCAAATGTAACTTTTTTGTCCACCAGCAAAAAAACACTACATGTTTGTTGGCGACAACTACTGAGAATTTTGAAATAATCACTTTTCATAAAATAGCATTTTGCTTCTGCATTAGGTACCTACCTCTTGGTATAAAGGAACATTGTTGTAATAGGTCTGAGTAATATCTCCAGACCCCACTATAAATAAAGCTCAGACTATACAATGATGATAGGATTTTTGAAAATTACTTTAATGGGTGACAGAAAACAGCCAAACGGGAAACAGTGAACGGTTTTAGAATGTCTGATTAGCCTAATAAAACAAGCCTTAAAAGTTGACCATCAATCATGATGTTGAAATGAAAAGAATATAGGTATAAGCTTAAAAGTCAATCAAAATGTTTTTCATCACAAAACAGTCAATATTGGCTTCGCAACATGGCACCTATGACAATTTGATGTGGCCCAAGAAAATACCAAAAGTCCATGCTCTGCTTTATTGTTTGTGCAGTAGCAGGTGTAACATGGTTCTGGTAAGCCTCATGACACTCCTGCCAATGATTCAAAAGTGATAAATGAAGCACACTCACACAGATTTTGTTCGCACGCTCATTTGTTCCCTGACCACACACTCCTTTTCTTTTAGAGGTCATTCACAACTAGGCCAAGGATGGTGTTACCATGGAAACTAAAGCAGAGAGAACAGAACCAAAAAAAGAGGAATAAGGGAAAAAAAACAGTGGCAAGAAAAAGCATGTTTTTTTAAGTGTAGGTCATGAAAACGACCAAAATTAGCACATACATTTTTTATTATTTAGACACTATTAAATGCTGCATATGGTTTACAGGTTTTAAATGAAAAACCAACAGCTATCAGGTAATGACATTTTATAGATATGCAACTATAAGCTCAACTCTGCAAACCCTTACCCTGTCTGGTATCTGCTAGCACTGTCACATTCGTCTAACACATTTATATTGCAGGTGATCAATTTCATCTTGGAAAATAAATGTGCAATAATGCTATTAATAGCACGGACCTCTAAGCTTGTTTGATTACTGAATACCTGGTAACTGCATGCCCTATGACGCATTGTGTCTTTGTTTACACACTTGCAAAGTTTACGTAATGATAACAGTTTGTATACCGAATCAGTGACAAGCTAATCACACAACTTACTTATGGCTTTTATTAGTTTCCATATATATATATATATATATATATATATATATATATATATATATATATATATATATATATATATATATATATACAGTTCTGTATAATAAACTGGCAAATGCATGGTTACCATTTATAGTAGCTTTAATGCTTTAGTCTTTTCAGGTAAAGAAGCCTATCCAAACAAGCATGTGAGTGCTGCTGTGCTAGTGTCTGTCATTGGATAGATATGTATGATGTTAGGTGTGCTTCTAACTACTATAGAAATGACAAGCATTACAAAATAAAATAAACACGTTAAAAGCCTATAACATGGTGTATTCCCCAAACACGGAAACAGTAGGGACAGTATGCTAAGTAACGGGCCTCTGCATGAGTAATCTGTTTGAACACACAGTCGGCTGAATGCCACAGCTTTATGTCTGTTATACCCCCACCGTAGTAACATTAGTCATATAAACACTGCACGCCCAAACACATATGTGTGGGATAGCTATCACAACCAGATGTGGTGAAAAAACGAGAAACTGCAAAGTAATAACTACTGGCGATCGACAGTCGTCGAGGAGCCAAGATCCTAACGTTAGGCCACAGGGCATAGATTATTGCCTGGGTTTCGTAATGGACGTCAGTGCTATGCATAGCCGAGCTGAGAGCGTTCGGGGATACAGACATGTTTCCAGGAACATGACAACAGGGTTTGGAAAATGAACATTACAGATCTATTGTGTGTTATCTGCTCCACTGACTGCATTCTCATCAAATAGCCTCAGTCTGAGTGTGCGCCATCATCACCGTGACGGCGTCACCGTCTCCCACAACACAAGACGGTCGACGAGCAAACTAGCAATAGATGCCCAACACGGTAGTCGTAGCAGCATTTGTCTGGCTATTTACAGCGTATTTGTGGCCAGCAGTTGGTGCGACAGGAAAGGAATGTCAGAAAGAAAGACAATGTAGATGCGGTTATTGTGTCTTTTAATAGACAACTGCCAACTAGCTTTAGCTAGCAAGCTAGTTAGCCAGAACAGGCCGCCGTGCAAGTGAACGGTCTCAGTGGGCGCCGGGCATCAGCGCTACCTCTCAGGCCATTACACCGCCGTTACCGTCTCTATTGCTGTTTACTCCTTCGGTTTACTGAGACAACATGACTGGCAGAATAATGTTTGAAACAGCGGCGTTTACCTGGGTTTATCAGGTTGCCAGGGCGCGCGGGATCTTTCTCTCCGAGGATCCTGAACACCTCTCGTTGTCGGTGACGTCACGCGTAGGTCTTTCGCTGAGGACGTAAAGAGCGTGTCACGGGCTGCAACTTCAGCGGCAGCGGAGGAGAAATGATATCTGTGCACCAGGATAACTGGCAAACAACTGTAGTATATTTTTCCTAATATAATTTGAATGATACCATAATTTATTCCAAAGAGTTGGAAGATAAAGTAAATTATTTTTAGAAAATTCCCTGTATTTATTTTAGAATAAACGATATACACGATCACAAGTGAGACTGACATTCTTGTAAATTCCTTGATGTTTTATAAGTTATTTTCAGTGAAAATAGATAAGAGCTACTTTACGGCTCTGCGGGTAAAAATTGCAACTCTTACCTAAAATGCCCACAAATAGTTCTATCTCGAAAAAAGTATGGTTCGCAGCGCCCCTCAGTGGACAGCCACTCATACAAATATATTTATTTTTATTTAAATATTTTGTTTTTGTATACCCAATCCTAAAAAGACCTTCACGCTGGAGTGTTTGGAGCATTATGAGTCAACGTTTAACAATGTGTCGTTGTCTAATTTAGAATTATTCAATAATACCTCCGTAGAGAGTTATTATGCCATCAAAAGGCACAAGTATGCCCCTTAAACTTGAAGAATAACTAACACTGGTATAGGGCACAGATCTATATTGACCATTATCAAAACAAAATGTTCCTCTTCAAAAGAACCAAAGACTGGGTGAACAGGTGTTGCATTCTTTGTCCCTTATTTTTGAAGTAGCAGTAACAAAAAGAGACCATCAGGCCACCTTCTGTCTACACAGCTGAATGAACATTGCAATGGGTTGAAGAAAATAACCAAACCAGTGTCCTGAAAGTTGTCATGCGGACAGAGAATTTACTTACTTATTTACATCATAGGGGATTGGAAATCTCCTTTTTTGGGTGCCTGCTTATGAGGTATAAGGAAATTAGAAATTAGACAAAGTAAAAAAGAAGTTAAAGCTATCGTGAAAGCTTATGCAAACCTTGGCAAACATATTGGGCTAAGTGAGAGAGGAAGACATATTTACAGCATTCAGAGAAAATCTAAATCATATATTAATAGACTGCAACAGGGATGAATATGAGAGATGTCATGAATAGCTGAGGAAATACTCAGTTTTACATAAGGGAATTGGCAAGGGAAGAAATGTTTGTCCATTTTTATTTTCTGCCAACCTTCTGATCCACACTCCAGTAGGTAGGTATTGCCCCATGTCAATGCCAATAAAACAAAAAGAAGAAAAAACCCGGAAAGTATTCAATCTACTGCTCTACACTCCAATCCAGAGGGTGGCGGTATAGTTTCCAAAAGAAGACGAAGAAGAAACCCGGATGTTATGTGAAGGTCTTTGGCGATGGTTGGAGTTTAGATAACATTTTGCTGCTGTGGGCCTACTATCGATGTGAAAATGGGTGTTAAAATAGAGGTGTTTCGAGTGAGTAGCACATTTTTTTTAAATAATGTCTGTATATATTGAATATGTATTTATTTTAAGATTTAGAATCTCACAAATTGCCCCAGGCTTCGTGTTTCAATCCAGCTAGTCATTAACATTAGGCTAAGTGATCATCTTGTAACGTTAACAGTTTCACTCACTGGTCCATTTGTTTTTGGACAGATGATGGTGTATCTATCCTTTCCTGTGACCATGTTCTGGGTCTCAAATCAAGCAGAGTATTTTGAAGAGTACATAGTAAAGAGGAAGGTAAGTGATGCTGATTTTCGTTTTCGGTTTTTTCCAAATCATACTTACTTATCCACTCAATGAGGCATGTTGATAACCAGAGATGGTAAGTACTAATTTATTGTACTTAAGTACAAGTAAAAGTACTAGAGTGTAGGAATACTCCGTTACAAGTAAAAGCACTGCATTCAAAATGTTACTCAAGTAAAAGTACAAAAGTATCAGCATCAAAATATACTTAAAGTACCAAAAGTAAAAGCACTTATTATGCAAAATGGCCCATTTCAGAATAATATATATAATATTTTTGGATTATAATTATTGATGCATTAAAGTGTAATCAAAGGTGCAACTAGTTTTAATTACTTTGTGTACTGCATGGTAGATTATGAATTTACTCCAGGTTTAACTAAAGTCTTATTTAAGTCTAGATTATATTTCACGACATCATTAATCAAAATCTGTAAAGTAACTAATGGTACAAAATACATTTAGTGGAGTAAAAGTACACGATTTACCTCTTAATTCTAGTGGAGTAGAAGTACACGATTTACCTCTTAATTGTAGTGGAGTAGAAGTACAAGGTAGCACACAAATTGAAATACTAAAGTACAAGTATCTCGCAATTGTACTTAAGTATAGTTCTTGAGTAAATGTACTTTGTTGCTTTCCACCACTGTTAATAACAGATGTTTTTTTCTCTGTTCTATGATGGCATCTTTCGATATCCAGAGAGAGATCTTCCCAGCCGACGAGAAAGTGCATGTAAGTATAATGCACAGAGTTCATAGGTTTATAAAGTACATGAGTTCCATAAAAAAACAAAATTGACTGCACCCTCTCACTACCACAACACTTACTTAGTCTGCACTGCAGTACACCCTGTGTTCAAGTTTTTTGCCATAGGGTCTATAATATTATTTCATCAATATATAATTCTAAAACAAACCAGTAAATACAGCTACATAGACGAAACAAGAACTCTTTCTTTTGATGCTACTTTTTTTCATTTGAATATTTAAGCCCTGCTGTACAGCACAATATTGATGAAAATGATTGAAACTGATGATGTGCTATATTTTGTTTTCAGAGGAAAGAGTTGGAGGACTTCAAAGAGCAATTGCGAGTTCGTAAGGAGAAGCGAATAATGAAACGGATGTCTATGGAGACTGAGAATTGACCAAAATAAGATGAAGAAATGTATAAATTCCCACTACCACCAGGGGAGGATCATCTGGCAATATTTTTGGGGCAAAAGTGAAAAAACGGGTCGGACTGGAGTAAGAGCCTTTGGAAACCTCCGATAAATTAACACACCCCAAAGGTGTGCTGGGTGTTTTCCAGGAATTGCTTTTCCCCAATATGCCTTTTTCATTTACATTTTGTCAATCAAGTTGATCTGATTCACTGTAATACAATAATTATTTTTGAGATATATCGAGTTCAATCCAATGTAATTATAATAATTTATTCTATGAGGTGCAAAGCCTATCTATGTCTATTCAACCTCGTTGCTTTTGACCAGTTTTAGTGTCATACAACATTGTACCACAGCGGATGAAATAAGACATTTTTGATATTGATACAACAGAAATAGACCTTAATATCAAAGTGTAAAACAAATATCCATAAGATGATTTGAATGCACAAACACAAATCACAAAGTAACTAACAGCAAAAGTGTTCACCCTCTTCATGATAATATCTTAAAATGGCCCATTTTTCAGCAACAACTGCCTTTTGCCTGTGTAATGAAGTATGGGTACCTTTAGCTTGATGTTCTTGGTTGTCTTATTTGAAAATTAAATTAACCTTAAATTACAGTTGATTTATAGTTTGCAACAGGATTCTTATCTGATAGATTATCATTTTCTGCATTCATTGGAGATGGAAAAACAATTGACTGCATTTGTAATCATTTAGTTTCAGTTGTGTGACATTATATATATTTTTTAAAACCTGTTTTATCCAGGTTGTAAAAGTGTATTTACAACCTGTGTTTGTTTATTTGGGGAGTGGGAAAGACATAGGCACTGATTATGTGTGTACTGCTTGTTAAAATGTAATTGTGGTTTTCATAAAAAAATGTTTTTATTTCAACTATTGCAACACGTTTTGATTCGCCTATTGCAACATCCTTAACCTCAGGTTGAAGTGTAGAGTATTGTGTTAGTTTGAACTTCACTAACTCAAAATGCCTTGACTTCTGTAATAAAGTGAAATACTGATTGTATTCCCAATAATGAATGGTTATGTTAAACTATTACAATAAACAAAATTACCAACATGCACTGCTATTAAAAGAGCATGCATCTTATATTCCTTTACAAGTGGAGGGATAGTGCTTTGAGATAATGCTCTTATTTTCAAAAGTTGTCTGCATTTCACTTCAATTAAAACCTGAATTGATTACAAAAGCCAACAGTTGCTTGGCAATGCTTGATCTGGAAACACTTTTTTTTTCCTACTTTAGAAAACATTTTCATTAATCATTTAAAAAATGGTGTATCCAGCTGAAAATGACAGCTACTTTGAACTCCCAAATGTAGGGTGGTATTGTTTTGGATGTGTTCAACCATATAGGTCATGATGAGTCTTTTCCTAAGGCAAGAAAGTGTGTATTTCTTTCTTTCAGCTGTTTCTTTTAATGGCTGTACTATAGTATGTTATGTTATGATAGTCTAAGTGATGAATAGGCCTACTGGTTATATTTATGGGGTTAATCCACCCCTAAGAAAACATAGTAGTTGGACTTCTAGTTACAGAAAATCTTTAGGAAAAGGCGCCGGCTAAATTAAATTAGAATTAGGACATGGTACTTTTTCCAAACATAAGGTCACAACCATAGTAGGGTTACAATATAAAATTGTGAATAGTGGATGAGATATGACCATGCAATAGTCGAATCAGACAAAAGGGGGCAATATTTCACTGTCAAAAGCTGTGTGCTAGATCCGATATATAACAACAAGGAAGTGACCGAGCGACCAGCAGCAGCAGACTGCTGTCAAGATGGCACCGAGTGGGCTGAAAGCGGTAGTAGGAGAAAGTAAGTTACACATTCATTTGATCCCTATCTGCTGTAAGAAGTTTATTAAAACTAAAATACGTAGAAAGTTAAGTTAAACGTCACCTATGAGCTCGATAAACTGACGCTCAGCTTTCAGCTCAAAAACATTGCTGGAGACGATGGCCACCAAAGGGTTTCTTCCTGTTCCTGTCCCAATTAATTGCGCACCTTACTTTGGTTGATGACATCGCTTACCAAGTTATTGTGATAAATTGATATTGTTGTTCTGTATGTGTTGGTAACAGTCTTTGCTGAGGGGAAATGGTTGTTATTGTGATGTTTGGCGGATGTAAAAAGAGAAATAGTCGTGGCGTCAGTGACTGGAAATGTTGTGACAGTCAAAGTTATAGGCTAACGCAAGCTAGCTCATCTAAAGGGAAGTCGGTTAACTTCACTTGTGATGGAATAAATTAACTATTATGTTCTGACATTAGACATCAATGAAGTTTTAGAGTAACTTGTATTTCAACATTGAATCATCAGGTCAGGTGTCTTGATAAAATGAACAAATAGCTATTGTTTGAATCAGAAATCAGAAACAGGTTTATTGCCAAGTAGTTTAACACATAGGCCTACGGGGAATTTGCCTAGGTGTGCAACGTAAATTATAAAAAAGTTAATTAATAATACATTGTGTATTCAGAAATATCTACAAACACTATAGCGTTATTTACCCTTATACGTTTAAATAATAATTTCAGTATTTTAATGAAGTGATACAGTTGTTCTTAATTTATCATCTTAATTTATCGTCTAAATGTAGCCTACATTTCTTTGCAACATTGACACAACCTTTTTTCCCATGTCAAATAATGTGAAAACAAACACCCGTCATTCAGAACTCATAAAATCTTCATGTGTTTATAGGCAATATATAATCCACACCTTGCCAGGGATTCAGAGATCAGACAAAAAATGATTAATTTTTTAACTAGGCCTGATGACTAATTTATTTAAGTTTTAGTATCGGCGAGAGATTCGCATCAAGGCAATTGTGGAGGCAGATATTTAGCTAATTTTTTTTGAATTAACAAATACACAGGCGAAGATAAAAAACTGATATGGCTTAAAGGCTGTCTTCTTTAAGCTGGAAAAGCCCCGGCTAAAAGTTGTCATATTTTCCAGTTCCTTGTGTAGAAATAGATTGGCCATGGCAAGAAAGGAAGTTTGTCATTGCTGGGTCCTAGTAGACATTGTTAAGTTTCTGAATGTATGTACCATCAAAAAATGTGAGCTTTAGTAACAATTGTTGAGAGGAAGGACCTTAAGACCACATATGGCTTGGTTTTCTTGTAGAGTCCATCCTGCATTAGGGAGTCTCTGCTTTGTTAATATTGAGGAAGTTGAGAAATGACATGTTATCACATTGAGGTAGTTCTTCATTTGTATGCCTCTTCACACACTGTCGTCCTTGTGTGCACTATTAAGACGAGAAAAGTTAAGATGAAGAAGTAAGCTTACCCGATCCTGGTGATGTGATGATGGCCAAAACAATTGCCAGACTAAATATAATTAGCTATGTGGAATAGTGCCTCTTCTCTTTTACCCTGAAGGTTGGTGTTTTATTTTCCGGCATTTTAGGCAAGGTGTTCCACCTCCTGCCACAGCTTTTATACCTTTTTTATAATCTGATCCTCATAAAATGTAATATCAAATCTACAAACCGCATTGCACGGTATTGTCGTATTGGAGTCATTGATACATTTCATACACTTACCTGTTTTACCTAACATTTTTATGTGGGGCAAGAAATTATTGATACTTTGTAATCATATATAAATGTATTTCTTCTCTTCTACAGAAATCCTCAATGGGGTTATCAAAAGTGTGAAGAAGGATGGAGAATGGAAGGTAACAATTGTCCAATAAGAATGAAAAAGTCCCCTGATTTTGTCAAACTGAATTTATAACCCCTGTATATCTCTCACTTCTTCAGGTTCTTATCGTGGATCACATGAGCATGCGAATTCTGTCCTCTTGCTGCAAGATGTCTGACATTCTGGCAGAAGGGGTTACCAGTAAGTATGCAGATAACTAATGTTCATGCATCCTTTTAATAAATTGCATACATGAACGCTCAAACTAAAAACATACAGATATCAGTACACTTTTTAAATGATGTTTAACTTTTGCAAAACCTCATCAAATTGGAATCAGCAATCGAGGAATATTTACAGGTGTCCTGTCTACTTTCACAAAGCTGAACCTCATATGTTGATTGATTTGATCAAAATGAAAAAGATGCAGTCCATACAAAACCATTTTATTTACATAATCTCAATAAAGGTAATTCTATATTTGCACATGTTTTCACCATCCTTATGAAAAAAGAACCCAATAAAATGATATGCAAGATAAACAGTATGTTACGCCCTTCTCAGAGTTCCACACACACTGGTTTTCATCTGGCCGCTTTTACATTTTGGCATTTATTTTTCACTATACATTATAATGATCATGGGTTTTTTGCCGTTGCATATTGATAAAGTCAGATTGTTACAATACAGCTTTATTTATAGAGCACTTTAAACCTCCAGACCAAAGTGCTGTACAGGCAAAAAAACAAAACATACAAAAAGTAACACAGCTCAGCTCACACACCATAAAACAAGTACAAGTAAAAACAATAGACAATTTAAAAGCAATAAAAGCAACTCTCTAAAAGATGTTAATACGCTAAGGAGAAGAGGTGGGTTTTAAGAAGTGATTTAAAAGCAGGCAGTGTGGCAGCCTGTCTGATGTGCAGGGGCAGATCATTTCACAGTGTGGGAGCCGCTACAGAGAAGCAACGGCCCCCTCTGAGCTTTGACTTGGTTCTGGGCACATTCAGGAGCAGTTGATCTGCTGACCTGAGAGGGCGGTTGGGCGGGTAAGGGTGTAGCAGCTCAGAAATATATGGTGGGGTCATGCCATTTAGGGATTTAAAAGTAAATAAAAGGATTTTGAAATTAATCCTAAAATGTATTGGCAGCCAGTGGAGCGAAGCCAAAATGGGGGAAATGTGGTCATATTTCCGTGTGCCAGTTAAAAGCCTTGCTGCGGCATTTTGCACCCGCTGCAGACGAGTGAGGGAGGACCCACTGACCCCCATGTAGAGAGAGTTACAGTAATCCAGCCGAGTGGTGACAAAGGCGTGGATTACTGTCTCAAACTGCTGTCTGGAAAGAAAAGGTTTTACTTTGGCTAGCTGCCTCAGGTGATAAAAGCTTGTTTTTACCACAGATTTAATCTGACTCAAGTTTTAGTTCACGGTCCATTTTAATGCCAAGGTTCGTAATGGTGGGCTTGGTGGACTGAGCCAGGGAACCCAGGTCTACAGAAGTGGTGCCAGTGGTGTTACCAAAAACCATTACTTCTGTTTTTCCTTCATTTAGTTTTAGGAAATTGCACGCCATCCAGGCCTTTGTCCTCTAGACCAGGGGTTCCCAACCCCCGGTCCGCGGACCGGTACCGGGCCGCGGAGGTGTTACTGCCGGGCCGCGAAATAGCTGTGAGTTGATCGTAATATTTGCAGAATTATAAATATATAAATATATTTTATCATAATATTTATTTCAAAAAGTGTTTAATTTTCGCACCTATGCCACCAGTCATATTATTTCATCCAGTAGCTAGTTAATCTTTCACCAGAAAACGGTTGAAAATGGCTTTTATGATGTTCCGAGGGATTCGGCGGCTCAGCCTAAAGTCTCAGCCTCTTGTGCTCACGAGCATGTTACCGGTGCGCCAAGTAGGAAGAGGAGCGCACAGGAGACAACCGTTTGATTGCAGACTGTTATGTTTATGTGGGGAAATGGTGGTGCATACATTATTTGAGATATATTTCAAACTCGGACTTCATTTTAAGGACATGTCGGCCAGGGGTGCTGTGCCTTTTTACGCACCGCCTTCGCTGTGTTTAACTTAATCAGAACAGTTTAAGAGTGACTGCAGGCTGCTACGTGTTAACCACACACACATCTACATACATCGAACTTCCCGATTACTCCCCCTTTTATTAGTTTTATGAAGGAGATGTCCAGTCAGTCACCAAGGTGCATGATGTGTGTGTGTATGTGCTCTGCTCAGCTCAGCTCTGTGTGTTCGGTGTGTTTGTGTCTGTCCGACACCGGCATATATGCGGCTGTTCCCAAAATAAATTAGTTTAATCTTAATCTCGATGTAGTGCTATGCTGTCGGGAGTGCACCGGAACGAACGACACTATCATAATATCTTCTGAAAACAAATGCCAGTGTCACACACACACACACACACACACACACACACACACACACATACACACCCTGGCGACCGGACATCTCCTTCATAATGCGCCTTCTCCTCGTTTCCCCAGCATTCACTGGAGTATCCGTAAATCATACAACCAAAACGTTGATTTATCTGTTTTCCCGTTTTGGTTTAAAAACTGAATAACGTCGGTTTTTTGGTTTTCCGAAAAACCAAAAAACAACACCGGTTCTTTTTTAAACTTTGTTAATATGTTTTGGATGCATATTGTTCGAGTATTTGTTCAGGCTGTTACATACAATTAGCCTCTGTTGCTACCTGCTGGTGGTGAGTAAATATTAAAATCAGTTAAAATTGACAACCGGTCCGCGATTTTTTTTTAATGTATCTACCGGTCCTTGGCACAATAAAGGTTGGGAACCCCTGCTCTAGACACTTTAGCTGTGGGCTAATTGAGTAACCCTCCTTCTTTGTTAGTGGGACATAAATCTGGCTATCATCAGCATAGCAGTGGAATGCGATGCCGTGCTTTCTAAATATGGACCCAAGAGGGAGCAAATAGAGGGAGAATAGCAGGGGGCCTAATACTGAGCTCTGTGGGACCCCATACAGGAGTGGAGCAGAGGATGACTCGGAGTCACCAAGGCTGACAGAGAAAGTTCTGTCCTTCAGATATGACCTGAACCATTCCAGGGCTTTCCCCTCAATGCCCACTTCTCCAAGCGAGAGATCAGGATGTCATGGTCGACTGTATCGAATGCAGCAGTTAAATCAATAAGTAGAAGCACAACGCAGTCCCCAGAGTCCGTAGATAAAAAGATGTCATTAAAAACTCTTAAAAGCGCTGCTTCAGTGCTGTGCATAGTTTTAAAACCGGATTGGAAAACCTCCAGTATATTGTTCTCTTCCAGAAAAAACATAATTTGACTGTAGACAATCTTCTCCAGGATTTTTGACATAAAAGGCATTTTGGAAATGGGCCTAAAATTAGCCAGAACTGTGGGATCCAGACTGGGTTTTTTAATACGAGGTTGTACTACTGCATGCTTCAGGTTTTCAGGGACCTTCCCTGAGAGCAGACAGCTGTTTATAACTGCCAGCACAGATGGTCCAACAGTCGGGAAAACCTCTTTTAAAAAGTTGAGGTGCGACAGGGTCATTTGGAGAACCAGAGGGCTTTAACTTGGAGACAATCTCCTGTACAAAAGACAGAGCTACAGCAGGGTGTCCGCGGGGGGTTAAAAGTTGATAAATCAATTTAGCGAAAATTAAGGCTATTAAAAAGTAATAAACGGCATTTTCCAAGGTATTACATTTTGTAGCTTGTTTTCAATAAGTATATAAATTGTCCAAAGAGGTAGTATTCTAAAGTCTGCCTGAATGTAATCATTGCGTAGTGTGATTCTTTGTTGTTTATTTATGGCAGCCCGTTGGATTTGACGTCATCTGAACAGGACATCGCACGCTCACTGCTTGATAGCGCGAGAAGGTCCATTTACGCCGGTTGCAAAACAACATCTTTATTTATGGGGAAATGCAAGTTTGCGTCCAAATGGTTGGAAGATAAGGAGGAAGGACAATCAATACTGTATATAGTAAATGTGAGGTAAAGTGTGTCGCCAATGTAACTGGTTAAAACTCGAAGTGGCGATGAGGTCTTAAAATGTATGGAAAGGGTCTTAAAAAAAGGTCTTAAAAGGTATTAAATTTTACTTCAGGATTCCTGCATATACCCTGTTCAGGCTCAAACTGATTAAAGACAGCAGAGCACGGTGCAGGAACTGAGGGGTCATTTGCAGGAGCAGAGATTTGAGCTCTAGTGGAGTTTACCTTATTAATAAAAAAGTAAAGAAAGTCTTCACAGACCGCAGTAGAAGTCTCCATAACGGTATTCTGGGGGGCATTAAGGACCAAATCAATAGTCTGAAACAGAACACGTGGCTTGTGACGGTTTGACAGAAAGATGTCAGATAAATGTTTGCTTTCTGCCTCTTTCACAGTGATCTGATAGAGACGCCAACACTCCCTCAACATTTGAAATGAAACTTGCAGTTTGTCCTTTTTCCATTTACGCTCAGCTCTACGGCAATCCCGTCGGACAGCCCGAGTCGTGTCATTTAACCAAGGCTCAGATTTAGTTTGAGGTTGCCTGGTTTTGAAAGGAGCAACAGTGTCTATGGCAGCTTGTTGAGACTGAAGTTCTCTGCTTTCTCCTTTTCAGTTGTGGAGGACATCAATAAACGAAGGGAGCCCATCTCTAGTCTCGAGGCTATTTACTTGATTTCACCCGTGGAGAAGGTAAGCTGTGGAGTTTTTATCTCGGAGATCAATCTGCAATGTTCTGTCGTCACTTTCCAAAACATTTCTATTCATTTTTTTCATTTCTATTCATTTTTTTTCAATTACAGTCAGTCCGTGCTCTCATTAACGACTTCAAAGATGCTGCCTTAACTTACAAAGCAGCACACATCTTCTTCACTGATAGTAAGATAATCTGTTTGTGTGTGTGTGTCTGTGTGTGTCTGTGTGTATACAGTGTACTGTGCATATTTGCATTTAAATGAAATGGTATACAAACATAGGAAACAGCTTTTTTTAAATGTACGCTGCAAACATTAAAACATTTTATGTATGAATGTTAGGGCTGCTCAATTAATCGTATTTTAATCGCAATTACGATTATGGCTTGCAACGATTACGAAAACAACGTAATCGAAATAAAACGATTATTCTTTTATTATTATTATTAATTAAAAAAAAATAATAATTATTAATTTTTTTTTTTATTGGTTTTTCAGTTGAATTATACTTAAAGTTCAGGGTAATCACATGTTAAAAACATACTGTTAAAAAAAAATCTCCAATAAATTGATGTTTTCAAAGTAAATGGATAATCGTTTTTAATAATCATGATGTCAATTATTGACCCAAATAATCGAGATTGTGATTTTTGCCATAATCAAGCAGCCCTAATGAATGTAACATTTTTCTTATTACCAAAAAGCTATTGCCATTTCTAATTGACCTATGTTTGCTTGCATAGCTTGTCCGGATGGTCTCTTTGCTGAGATTGGGAGATCCAGAGTTTCCAAAGTCGTCAAGACTTTAAAAGAGATTAATGTTGCTTTCCTGCCGTATGAGTCTCAGGTAAGACTCTCCGTTTTTACTTTAACAAACCTGGTTATTTTATCCACACTGTCCTTATCCAGTTTTGTTTTAGCTATGTTTTGGTGTGATGTTTGGTGCTGTGCAGCCGGCTTAGGTTTATCAGAGATGTTTTCACTTTAACTGCTGCCTGTTAATGAAAGAGTCCACACTAAAATGCTCCCCTAGAGCTCTCCGTGATTTACAATGAATGACACCTTTCACAATACACAAAGTAATTTTTCAATGTTAATGTAAAAATATGAATAATGCAGTTATGGTTACATTTAGGCAAACCTCATGCCCTCTCGCCCCTGCAGGTTTTCTCTCTGGATGATCCGTCCTCCATGTTCTCCTTCTATAGTTCTAAGCCAAATGAAGACAAAGGGAAAATGATGGAAATTCTGGCGGAGCAGATTGCAACCCTGTGTGACACACTTAAGGAGTACCCTGCAATCCGTTACCGCAAGTATGGAAGCCCTGCATAACACTAGAGTGAAATTAGTTTTCCTCTGAGTTTGTTCATTCAGTTGTATACTTTTCTCTCTCTTAGGGGGCCGGAGGAGAATGCTAGACTGGCTGAAGAGGTCTACCAGCGCCTTACTGCTCACAAAGCAGACAACCCAAGCATGGGAGAGGTTAGGAAGTACTTACATTCAAATTCAATTCAAATTTAAAAGTTTTATTGTCATAATGCACATAAGCTACACTGTAGAAATGGCAATGAAATTCGTATGACCCAAGCTCTTCCAAAAATGCAACATATATTATAAAATACAAATAAAAAAACAAAAAATAGTGCACAACAATGATGTGCCCTACTGTCAGGGTTCCTGCAGGTAACTTTTAAAGACAATTCAAAATGAACTTGTTATATTAAAAAAAATCCGGTAACATTGATTCAAATCAAAAGCTTCATCAAGCAGATCTGGAGTGTCAACCTGTTTGGAAAATTGATCATAAATGTATTTCTGTTTGGCTTTAGCAAGTCTTTAATATATCTGGCCTTAAGCAGTAGGGACCCCGACTGTTTTGATTTTATTGTATTCTTAATTTGCATACCGCTTTTTTCTGCTAAATCAATTCTTCCCTGTTAGAGAATACATTTCCGTTGGGATTCTTCTGCTCTTCTCTGTCACATGTTGTGGACGTTCTGTGGTTTCTGACTTTTATTTCCCGTTGATTATTTTTCTCATGCTTTGCTGGACTTCTCTTCTTTTCTGTCTTTCTTAGCTGACATTTCCTTGCTCCTGAGATGGGTCTTAACAGGCATGTATTACTGTTCTCTTCTTCTCTGCATACATCTGAAGTGTTTCCATGTTGTGCTGTCTTACTCTTTATCTTTTCTGTACTTGACTAGTTTCCTGAAACGCTTCCTCATCCTGCATCATACTGTGATATCAAAACATCTATTTATAAAAGCGTATAAGACTTTCACTGCATGACAGACTCACACAATGATAACAAGGGGTACAGTTGACTAAGTAAAAATGCATCTATGAAGTCATTTTTATATTTGGTCAGTGTAAGAACATATATTTATGTTTTTTTAGGGTGCAGACAAGGCTCGGTCCCAGCTTCTGATTGTCGATCGTGGGTTTGATCCCATCTCACCCATCCTACATGAGTTGACCTTCCAGGCAATGGCGTATGACTTGCTAGACATCAAACAGGACATCTACAGGTGAGTGAACATCTTTTTCTATATTGTACTCATCACATTGAATTTCTCCAAATTCAATTCCGTTTTCCTTTTTTTACATTTTTGTAGTTATCAGACAACTGGCATTGGGGATTCAAATAACAGAGAAGTGTTATTGGACGAAGATGATGAGCTCTGGATCCAGCTCAGACACATGCACATTGCTGACGTCACTAAGTAAGTCTGTCACGACTAGATGACAATATCTTCACACAATTTAGTTAAACTTTAACCTTTCCTAACAATTTCTGGCCATTGTTTTTTTCTTGTTTCTATGTTGCAACTTCAAACCACACACTTTGCTTTGTATGCACTCGAAGAATTAGCAATTCGATATCATACTTTGCCATTAAACTAGTTACATTGTAGCATCATATGTGGTTAAGAGTAATGAAAAGTTATTTAATCCTATTAATTAAATCCCTTTGTTAGTGTGCAGTAATAAAATAAACACATTTTGGGGCATAATTAAGCCTTACATTTTCCCTTTTTAAATTGATGTTTATAATATGTCAAAACACAAAAGTGAGTGCAGTAATTTGAGGATTTATGATAAGTACTAGTAACTGTATAATTATAGTTACTTAGGACTGTAATGTTTTTAAATATAACATAAAACTGAGTTACGCTTTGGTTTCTTAGTAATATTATGACGTAATAACATGTATTTCTGCATAAGGTGACTCATCATTCTCAAAACCCTTTGTTGCAGGAAAGTGACGGAGCTTCTTCGCTCCTTTTGTGAGAGCAAGAGAATGTGCACTGACAATGTGAGTGTTACTGGCTGTACTCACATGACAGATGTTCATAATATCTGACATATCTGCTATGTTATAATGAATTTTGTTTACATTTTTTCTATTTCAGTCCAACATAAAAGATCTCTCTCAGATGTTAAAGAAGATGCCACAGTACCAAAAGGAGCTGAGCATGGTGAGTGGGACAAAGATAAACCAGCCCCTCACGATGAGTATTATTGTCTGATGACATCTATTTTTCTATTGTAAAGCAGGTACACTCGGAAAAAAATTATTTTAGGAATATACATATCATTGAGTTATTTTCTTCCTCAATCACTATTTTGAACATATTTTATTACGACCACTTCTGACAGTATATTTAAAGGTTTGTTTGAACAAATCTTTATTTACAACTAAATTATTAACACTTGTAGTTAATTGGACTTTACATTGACTGTCCATCACGACATTACTCCGCAAATCGCTCCAAACATTTTCTATTTCATATCCGAGTTGCCAGTCTTGCCTATAGCTTAGAAGTGTTTTATTGGTTTTGTAAATCACATGATTTGGTTTTAACCTCAAATTCATTCATGAATAAATAATCCTGACTTATTTTCCTTCACAGTACTCTACTCACTTGCACCTTGCCGAGGCTTGTATGAAGAAATTCAAGGCGTCTATCGATAAGCTTTGTGAAGTGGAACAGGTTGGTACTCTTGTGGAGTGTGAAAGTGAAATTAATTATCTTTTGGAAGGTTTAATTGACATATAGACTCTGAGCTATTAGGCCATACAAATATTCACATTGATGTATTTTCTTCACTTACACTGGAGGTCTAGTTCATTTTAATCCACATTAGTATGGCAATACATAGGGTGAAGTTACACTTCCGTCGGAGGTATAAATAGAAACATGATCATCCCTGAAGATAAAAGCACCCATAGATGACCTTTTTACTCTGTATTCTTGGAATTTGCCTGTTCATGCTTTATGTATTGTTGGATAAACATCCTTTCAGTCAGTTCTTTTCAGAAGGACTCTGTCTCACCCCCTAAGCATGATAAGTGACCTCTACAGGGTGGCATATTTATTTATAACTCCACTGATCTTACATTTAGTAAGAGAATCATAAAAACACATAGGAAGCTCTGGAATGGACATCCATATATCAACAGAAATGCAAAGGAAGTCATTACTGAGTGGAAAGGCCTTTAATGACACGTGATATATGTACTGCTTGGCAATGTGGAAATCCTTTCATCAACATGAGACTGGGATAAGGCCAAGGTTCAGACCATCAGCAAGCTCCTGTGTGTTGTTTTTATGAGCCACACATGCTTTGTCTCCCTGAGGGGGGAGGGGGGGGGGGGGTCCTCTGCCATATTTAGTCCAGTATTAAATGAGATGCATGCACACAGGAAATGTCAATCTACGCATGGTTGTGGCATTTTGAAATGCAAGTGTTTATGGAGCCTTTTAAATAAGTCTATCCCTACACTAATGGATTGACAGCATGTCTGAAAGCTGCCTCATTAATCCAAAAGGCATGTATTGGCTCAAAGATTGACGGTGGGATCCAAACAGCAATGGCTCTCTGTCAGCTGTCGTTTGTTTTAGTGCTGTACATTGTTTGGGCAACCCATACATATGTATGTTTGTAACGTTATGAGCTAAACCATGTGATTTCATTTTGATGTGCTCTTGTAGCCACTCTAGTTTAATTTGCTCACAAAAAGTGTTGATTGACCTTTTAGGCTTTGTCAAAATTCATCATAGAGCTTGACAAGAGTTTTTACGTAGGTAACTTGTAAGACTATAAAGAACTTGTTAGGTAAGTAAAGTTTAAAAGGCAAGTCATCCTCCTGTGTCAGCTGCCCTGTGAGTCGTGTGTCAGCTGATTCAAGTTGTAACTGTTAATTGAGATGCCAGTTAAAGTTAATGGTCAACCACCATGTTGTTATTCACAGGACTTGGCAATGGGAGCAAATGCAGAAGGGGAACCTCTTAAGGATGCCATGAAGAGCATTGTTCCTGTGCTCCTCAACAATGAAATTGAGGTCTATGACAAAATCCGCATCATACTGCTCTACATATTCTACAAGAAAAAAGGTGCGTCCTTGTCCAAATCTTTTCTTTTTGGACCAATTCAACATTTTTAACCATTAATTAGAAGCTTTAATATTACCATAAGCTTTGATAAGAAGTGTAAAGCAGACAATTGAGTGTTATCATTGCCTTCACTGTTTTATCATATTTTTTTTTATCGATATAGGCATTGGGGAGGAGAACCTTGCCAAGCTCATCCAGCACGCAAACATACAGGCCGACAGCAACATCATCACCAACCTGCAGAACCTGGGCTGTAACCTGATAGCTGGGGTGAATTTCTTCATTAGTTTGGTTATATTCTCAAACGTCATTTTTCCTCAGTTTTTTTTACATACCTTGTATTGTCTGTTAGGGCCGCAATGCAGGGAACACGCTGCCAGATCGGAAAGAGCGCACGGAGAGCACGTACCAGCTCTCTAGATGGACACCCATCATGAAAGACGTCATGGAGGTAGTAAAGCCAAAGTTAGATTCCTGATGTTGCTGACACAGCTTTTCTCTGCGTTTTACTCTCTGTGTTTAATCGATTGCAGAATGCCATAGACGACAAACTGGATAGAAAGCAGTGGCCCTTCCTCTCTGACCCCGCTCCCATCAACACAACTCAGACTGCAGTCAGGTGGGTGGAAACAGAAGATAAATATCTAAATATATTATCATCAAAAATATCCTCAAATATGAACTAAACTTGGAGAATCGGAGGTTGAAACCCTCTTTATTGGTCACACATGTTCATGTACAGAACACACGGTGAACATTTGTCTCTGCTTTTTACCCATCCTAGTACTAGAAGCAGTGGGCAGCTATTGTACAGCGCCCGTTACTTAATTACAGTTTTATAAATAACTGGTTAATAAGTAATATTGAAAACATGACATTTCCTTTTTCTTTGTATTCCAAGGAAATGTTAGTATTTTTGTGTTTTAGTTTTTTTATATAAGCAAACATATTAACTGACAGAATAATTTTGTCAAATAAAAGCTTTTATCCCTGTAACTGAGTTGGAGTCAGGCTTGTGTCATAGGGAGTTGAAAAGGTGAAATGAATCAAGTTGTGCTTTGCCTACTCTCTAATCCCCCGGGGAATGCCTGTCATGGTGATGGTGCTTATACAAACCACTCTAATGGACCTGGTTCACTCATAATCTCTATAATGCACCGTGCTCGTGTCCTTCCTTTCTAGCAAAGTGCAGAATTAAAACTGAGTAGTCATTAATATTAACACTAGTATGTACTCTTGAAGGGCTATTTTGGGCTGGCAATACAGAACTGAACATAGCAGTTGGTAAAGAGGTTACATAATGACACACATTAACAGAGATAGTGTGTAAAGTCCTTCTCTGTTTGTGACGGAGACATTTGCTTCCAGACTGAGAAAAGTTGGGCGTTCTGACTCTGTTCAATTGATTTATAGGATTTTTCCATACATTTTTTTTAATGATTTAATGCTATTAGTAGTTTCTATAATTGGATTATTGATTGATTAGTGTAATATATAATTGACATTTACAAACAAGCCCTACCTTTAATCAAAATGACATGTTCGATTCTTTTACAGCAGTGCACGTTTTGGACACTGGCACAAAAATAAATCTCCGACAGAATATCGCACTGGCCCTCGGCTGATTATATTTGTGATCGGTGGAGTGTCTCAATCGGAGATGCGCTCCGCCTATGAAGTCACTCGAGCCACTGATGGGAAATGGGAAGTGCTAATTGGTGAGAATCAATGTTGAAAAGGCCACAATTCTGTATCCCAACAATTCAAGGTTGAGCCTTTTTAGTATTAATATCACTTTCTCCTTGACAGGGTCTTCTCACATCCTGACTCCAACAAGCTTCCTCAATGACCTGAAGAGTCTGGACCAAGTTCCCAATCCTGATAGTTAGATAGTTCACCTGAAACAGGGAAAGATACACTGGAATAAGGGTTTAGTCCTGCATTTGAGAGGCTGGTTACTTGCATTCTGTCGCAGCATCTTCCACGTCTGAAGTGAAGCATGGGGAGAAATCTTAGATGTAGCCATGAATGGAAACATTTGTGATTCTTTGTTTTGTTTTAGAAAACTATTTGTATTAGTTTGTTGTAAATGGGGTTCCGTATGCTACTGTGATTAAAATTATATAAAATATTTAACTAGATAGAATTAATATTTTGATTATTTAACTGTTGTGATTCAAATTCTTATTTTTGTTACTACAATATATGATTTCCCTAATTTGTGTAAAAAATTTGCAGCACTCCCACAAAACCTGACCATCTCACACCAAAAATCAATCAATATATTTTGACTTGACTATAAGTCTGTAGAAGTATGCATCGTATATTCAGTGGCAAGTGTGAAGTGCCTTTTTTCCCCTCTAGGTACCTTTTTTCCCATGTTTGTGGTCAATTCATCTCAGAATGTAATATCTCCACTGCTGTTTTATGAAGGCTTGAATGTTTACCATATTCTTTAATATATTGCTGGGAGCAAGTGTGATGGCTGTGTTTCTTTGTTGTTGAAAAATGAGTAATACAATAAACATGATATCAACTTTAAATTGTCTTGTGAAGTCATCTAGAATCATTTTAATCTGCATAACATTTGTTTCAAATATTGGATCAAATAATCTCAACTAATGCTCCATTTTATCAACGTTCTTATCCCAAAATCAGGAAATCATTGTGGAGATCTTTTAACTTTAATAGCTCATTCAACCACATGTACACATGCTCTCTTAATATCCATACTTTTAAGATGATATACTTTAATTTGTTGTATATGTTGTGTCTGAATATTTATGTAATATGTGATCAATGTAGGCTGAAAACGTCTTATCCTCCCTTTGACTTTAAATGAGTAAAGTTTTGACCAATCAGTGTTTTGACATGTACTTTTCTTAAGAACAATTGTATATATCAAGATTAGATTTTTAACGAGAGTTGCGACTGTTTTCTTAATATCACAACATGGGCATATTGTTCTTGCTATATATACCGACGATGTTTGGCCTTCAAAATGAAAATATGAACTCAAAGTACAGAGTTAGATTGGAAGCAGGAATATGTAAAACAACAGTTGAAAAGATCATCTCTCTCCATGTCGAGGATTATGTTTTCATCTGGGATTACACAACCGGAGCACTGGCTTGGGTCTTAATGGCAATGGGTTAATACTTAGGACTTAACTCTGTTTAAAAGCATCAACCAAGCTTTATTCAGTACATATCTGGAGGTGCATCAGGTTAAACATTTTCCATTGCACATACAATAGTCGGATTGAATAGGTTCTCTTTCACTTACAGCGAGTACGTTTGTCTAACTTGCTGTTCTGTTAAACATTTTATTGAGTTTTCAGTAGTAGACACTTTCTCTTTTTCGGTTAATTGTTCATGATGGCAGCTGCTGGAGTGGACTCGAAATCAGAAGCTACCAACAATGTGCTGGTAAGACCTTTACAGCCTATCATTATTCCCGTGCTTTGAGGTTTGTGTCCATTTTGCTGTCAGTGCTTTTTTGTTAGCTTTATATTTTTGACTGATATTTCCAAGTAATCTTTTTAGAATCTGTTGAAAGCTTAATATGTTGTTGTAGATTATATTCTGATATTACATTTAAGTTTCAAGTGGCTGATGTTCAGCAGGAAGCCCGAGAACATGAGCAGATCAACAACATAATGAGTTACACTCAGCGTGGACGAATGGATGAACAGCGTTGCTCCTTGAGTCCTCTTATAACGGAACCGGTCAAAACTACAGCTCCAGGTTTGGACAGCAGACACAAAGACTACTGCATTGATGATGTTATTTGAAGATTGATTGTTGATTGTTTCACACCTGCTCCCAAACAGGATCAAACTTTGGGGGACAACACCTTGTTGAACTCGGAATGTCATTGCCAGGGTTTAACCTTCAGGTAGACAACCAGTTTAGAGGGCTTGGTACATACACCTGCATATGTGTTTTGATACTCCAAATATGACCTTTTTTTCAGGCACCTAGGAATAATAACCACCGTGGCTCTGCACCTCAGATTTCTTTGACAGAGAGCACTCCAGATCTCAACAGGAAGATTCTGTTCACACCAGACAACCAATTACAAGTTAACTGTCAGCGTGAACGCAGCGCTTCTATAAAGGTTTGTTCTGTCTTTCTGGTTGCTTAAATGAATGCATGTTGCTTCTAATGACTCTTTTGACTATGGTTTGCATTATTAAATGTTGTGAGTTGCTCATTTGGTCAAATCTTAATCTCAAATTTGTTTCCAATAGGAACAAATACCTGATGAACAGCAGAAGTTCATCAATATGATCAGCGGTGCCCAGTGTGGACGCATGGACGACCAAAGCTGTTCCTTTGATCCCAGCAAGAGTGCACCATGCACACCGAAACACAGAGTCCAACAGCCTGCTGCGAGTACGTCAAACAACTGGCTGTATCCATAAAGTCTCTTTAAACACATCTAGAAATGCATTCTTATTCTGGAAACTTCTTCTTACCGGCAAATCTGACAAGTTGTGTTTTCATTTTTCAAAGTTGATTGTCTATACAGTTGCATAACATTTTCACATTTAATCTTGCTAGGTGAGGATCCTGAAATGTTGTTCAGCCTCTTGGCCAACGCTCAAAGCCGACGACTCGACGATCAGCGTGTGTCTCTTCCATCTTTACCAGGATTACAAAACAAAGAGGCCCCATCTACTGCAGAGGGAGACTCAAGCTACTTGTGTTTCATGGTCTCTAAAGTTCAGGCAAGTAGTTTTCTTATTTAAATGACAAATATTTAACATTCTTTATAGCAATAGATCAACATACTAAAATACTTTAGATCAGGGGCGGTTCTAGGGGGGGACCAACAGGGGCCAGTGTTTATTGGAACTAAATCAAATCAGAGATCCGGATGCACACGGGAGATTAAACTGTTCATTACCTTATAAAAGCAAACATTTTTTAATTAAATTGTCACTTAAAGTTACTAAAACAAATACTCTAAATGAAAAAAAATACTGAAACAAAGGACTGTAACTTACATTTACTAAAACAAATACCTTTACAAAAACAAATACCAATTACTGTATTTTATGTTTATTTTACATAATTACTTATACTGTCTTTGTCTTTTTAACCCGCTTTTATTGTGCCCCTCTCATGAAATAACTGGCCCCAGCCTGGCCCCCCCAGTCAAATTGGTCTAGGACCGCCACTGCTTTAGATGTTACAAATATGAAACCTTAATGGGGAAAAAACTAATAACTGAAATGTGATTTGTTATAGCAGCCATTACAGAGATGTTTGAATGTACAGTAATATGCTTCAAAAGCATGCTGAAAGCTGAAATATCTCATTTGTACGAGTGGCTTTCACAGATAAGTTAAAATCACATTCTTACAGAAAGCTGTTGTTCAACCTTTTGTTGTCAAATAAGTGTGCCTCCTGATCCAAAATGCTGAGAAATCTTACTCTTGTGCATTTTCAGGATTCCAGAATGGATGAGCAAAGGTGCTCACTACCAAAAATCCTGCCCACGGAGACCCGGTGTTCAACGAATAAGAACACACTGGGGACTGGTTCAGGCCCTACACGTTCAGCCTCATTCAGCCCCGGCTCAGAAATAGAACAACAAAAGAATAAAGTTAAAGCATCTCAAAAACAGCTACAGGCTCAAGTCAGTGCGATCATTTGTAATTTCAAAAGTAAATGACATTATATTGAAACAATGAGATCAATGTTGACCATTTGTTTTTGCATCTAATTTATTTTCCAGATTTTTTAATTTATTGACATACATCCTTTCTGTTCACCTTTCACCCATCTAGGACTTGACTCCAGGTGAACAGGACTATCTTTGTTCCTTGATGGATAATTCCCAGCGTGGGCGAATGGATGAACAGCGATGTGTCTTAAATGCTACTCCCAAGTCCACACTTTAAACACATCTAGAAATGCATTCTTATTCTGGAAACTTCTTCTTACCAGCAAATCTGACAAGTTGTGTTTTCATTTTTCAAAGTTGATTGTCTATACAGTTGCATAACATTTTCACATTTAATCTTGCTAGGTGAGGATCCTGAAATGTTGTTCAGCCTCTTGGCCAACGCTCAAAGCCGACGACTCGACGATCAGCGTGTGGCTCTTCCATCTTTACCAGGATTACAAAACAAAGAGGCCCCATCTACTGCAGAGGGAGACTCAAGCTACTTGTGTTTCATGGTCTCTAAAGTTCAGGCAAGTAGTTTTCTTATTTAAATGACAAATATTTAACATTCTTTATAGCAATAGATCAACATACTAAAATACTTTAGATCAGGGGCGGTTCTAGGGGGGGACCAACAGGGGCCAGTGTTTATTGGAACTAAATCAAATCAGAGATCCGGATGCACACGGGAGATTAAACTGTTCATTACCTTATAAAAGCAAACATTTTTTAATTAAATTGTCACTTAAAGTTACTAAAACAAATACTCTAAATGAAAAAAAATACTGAAACAAAGGACTGTAACTTACATTTACTAAAACAAATACCTTTACAAAAACAAATACCAATTACTGTATTTTATGTTTATTTTACATAATTACTTTATACTGTCTTTGTCTTTTTAACCCGCTTTTATTGTGCCCCTCTCATGAAATAACTGGCCCCAGCCTGGCCCCCCCAGTCAAATTGGTCTAGGACCGCCACTGCTTTAGATGTTACAAATATGAAACCTTAATGGGGAAAAAACTATAACTGAAATGTGATTTGTTATAGCAGCCATTACAGAGATGTTTGAATGTACAGTAATATGCTTCAAAAGCATGCTGAAAGCTGAAATATCTCATTTGTACGAGTGGCTTTCACAGATAAGTTAAAATCACATTCTTACAGAAAGCTGTTGTTCAACCTTTTGTTGTCAAATAAGTGTGCCTCCTGATCCAAAATACTGAGAAATCTTACTCTTGTGCATTTTCAGGATTCCAGAATGGATGAGCAAAGGTGCTCACTACCAAAAATCCTGCCCACGGAGACCCGGTGTTCAACGAATAAGAACACACTGGGGACTGGTTCAGGCCCTACACGTTCAGCCTCATTCAGCCCCGGCTCAGAAATAGAACAACAAAAGAATAAAGTTAAAGCATCTCAAAAACAGCTACAGGCTCAAGTCAGTGCGATCATTTGTAATTTCAAAAGTAAATGACATTATATTGAAACAATGAGATCAATGTTGACCATTTGTTTTTGCATCTAATTTATTTTCCAGATTTTTTAATTTATTGACATACATCCTTTCTGTTCACCTTTCACCCATCTAGGACTTGACTCCAGGTGAACAGGACTATCTTTGTTCCTTGATGGATAATTCTCAGCGTGGGCGAATGGATGAACAGCGATGTGTCTTAAATGCTACTCCCAAGTCCACACCCAATAGAAATGCCAGTCAGAGCACTGTTCCAAAAGGTTTGAGCACAAACATGTTTGTCTTGCTGTTTTTATTCTTGCATTTAATTTTATAATAATATAGTTTCATTGCTCTTACATGTTAAGCTCTTGTTTACCTATTTGAATGTACAACTAATATCTCTTGTTTTTTAATCCCAGGTCCAAATTCGGAACATTTCTTCAGCCTGCTGTCCAACTCTCAGGGCCGACGGCTTGATGACCAGCGAGCATCTCTTCCTTCTTTAGGGATACAGAATGGAGGTACCACCTCAACATCAACTGCTGCAGAGAGGGATGCCAGCCACTTGTGCTACATGGTCTCCAAAGCCCAGGTTTGCCCCATACATAATATGTTGTAAAGCCCATTGTGTAAATGTGTTGGCATTTTTTTTTAAATGTTGTTCTACAAAGTCTTGACACGTTTTTTTGCACATGTAGAATATGTTCAACAGCGCTTCCAAGTGTTTTGCTCAAACATTATCATGATGAATCCTATATTCCTCCCACAGGGTTCAAGGATGGATGGACAGAGATGTTCTGCACCCTTCCTAAATATTGGAACCCCATCTACTCAAAAAGGAAATAATCCCAGTTCAAGCACATCTGATTTGACTCTCAAAAGGTCTTTGTCCTTCAGCCGTTTCGAACATCAGAAGGTGAGACATCATGTTGCCCATTACAGTGCTGAAAGCTTTGCCCTTACCCTCTGCTACTATCAAATATGGATATTAAGCAAAACATTAAAGGTAACCTATTATGCAAAATCCACTTTTTCATGTCTGTTATACATAAACACGTGTCCCCTCTGTGTAAAGAGATTCTGAAAGTCTTAAGAAAAAAGATTTGCTCACTTTTTGAAAAAACCTGCAAATGAACTGATCAGATTTCGGCCACTTTATGATGTCATAACGATTTTTGGGTTTGTGTAACCATTAGCCAATCACCAACCAAGGTAACCCCCCCCCCCACCTTATCACCTGAATCTCCTCCTAGAGCACCATTGTGTTCTTTTTAACCAAATATCTCATGGGGCGTGGGGAGTGGCTCCTTATTTTCATCTAAAGTAACAGACACAGAATCAGCCCTTTTGAAACAGGGCTGAAACAGAGGGGATTATGGGATGCGGCAATGCATGATCTGTTTGATATTTAGAGCCAAACACTTCAGAGACATGTTTTGTATATATCTGAGACCTATTATATATTCATGAAAAACAGTAGAATAGGGGACCTTTAATATGATATAAATTCTGAATATTCAGACTCATTAAATTAAAGAAAAAGGGGTGATTGTTTCCTTTAGTCCTCATTTTGAGTTGCGATCTTTATTGTCTAAGATGTTTGTGAGTTGTTCTGCTACTTATTGATTTTCTTTAAATGTTTTTTAGGAGGCATCTCCATCTGAACAGAAACAGTTCTTGAAAATGATGAATCATGCACAAGGCGGACGAATGGAAGAGCAGCGTTGCTCTTTACAGTCCAGCAGAAGCACACATGCCACTCCCACACACAATGGAAGAGCTTTAAATAGACTCCCTTCAGGTCAGGAAAAACACACAGGGCAAGGTCAAGCATGTGTTGATGCTCTATGAAATGTCACTGAAATAACTCCTGTCTCTCCATAACAGGTGCAAAGGCGGGTGACTTCTTTGAAGTCATTACTTCCAGTCAGAGTTATCGGCTAGACGATCAGCGTGTTGCACTTCCTCCCCTGTCAGAGAAAAGTCGAAATTCTGGAAGAAAAGAAAATGGTAGCAATCCGAAGGATGGACCAGTAAGTTACACAACATTTACATTATTGAAGGCACAAACATATTATTGCCAGGTATTGCTAAATGTAATGTTGATATGGAATATACAGTATTTGCACTATCTTTATTTTTGTAAAGAAAAGGTGTGATTAAAGGTGGGGTATGTAATTTATTTCAGAAAGACTTTTTGTTATATTCCATGGAATGCTCTTAACATCCCGATAGCAATAAATATATTAAATGCTTTGACAATAAATACATAAAAAAATTTCATCTGTGGAAGCCGTGGCGCTGTAAAAAGCACGACCAATCATTTTAGCCGGCCCGGCTAAAATAACTGGATGGCCTACCTGCCTGTCAGCCTTCCATCTGTGCACAAACTTATCTCGTGCCCTCATTGGTCATGTGCGCGTTTGTGTGTGTTGGAGGAGGGGCTCTGTAAGGAAGTATCAGATTTTTTCCGGTTGTGTATTTTCAAATTCTAGCGCATTTCTCCAAAATTACCTACCCCACCTTTAAGAGAAGTGAAAAAATATAAGAAGATTTTTGACATGGAAATATTTGCTCAATAAGGGCCCTATTACCTTATACATCACAGCGGGCTTATAGCAGAATAATTGACAGCTCAACTGCCTTTTAATTATTATTGTTTTATTTGTTCCTGCTAGACTTCTCCACCATGTATCATTGTTGCTGAAAGTACACCAACAACATCAAGGAAGGATTTTTCTAGACCCACCTATCAAATGGCTCATGCAGAATACGATTCTCCCGGATCCCTACCTAAATCTGCTTCATTTTCCCAAGAGACAGCTTATCAGAAGAAGCTAAATTCCCCAGGACAGGTACATTATTAACCTTGATTATAACAGTGTTTGATTTTATTGGGAGTTATTGCACGGAGAAGAAAAATGTATTAATATGTTTGATTTGTAATAAGCAGAGGTGACGTCAATAGTTTACATGCATTTACCAATCCTATGGATCCCAAACCGTTGGAAAGTAAAGAAATCGAACTTGTTTCAGTTGAACTTTTAATGATATAAATGACCGTATTCTACATCAGTTAATTGTTTCAGTTTATTTACATACTATCTTGCTGCTTTCAAGTTATAAAGTATCTGAACTGTTATTGTGGTTGGCCACCAATGCATTTAAATAAGACTAAATAAGAGTTCCTGTACCAATTTATACAAAACAATGAATGACATGATGTTTCCCCCTACAGGTGACAGTTAGGGTGTCCATGAGCTTTACACCAGAGTTGGTAAGATACAGCTTGTGTAGATTTTTAGCCTATTGTTAAGATTATTGTCTGAATAAAAGATGCATGCCTTCATCTATGCTTATTTGACTCTCATCTGGTAAAGGTACATACGAATATGGACCAACCATGCACATTCCCAGAAGTCTTCCTCACTCTAGGAGCCCCTGGAGACAACCTTGTGATCCCTCTGAGCCCAGCGCTTGGCAGATCCCTGTCCTTCAAGTTAAACCTTGTCCCTAAAGAAGATGTCCAGTACGAGCATTGCTCTTCATGCCATGCAAGTCCCAGAAGAGCCCACACAAGGCCTTCATCTCCCAACCCACATGAACAGAGGAGCATGGCCAGCCCCTTGAGTCCAGATGAAAACTGCTTCTCTCGGATTGAGAAGGTTCACACAGCTCAGCTGCAGAAGGGAATGGCTCGAGGAGGACAGAAATGTAAAGGGGAGCCAGTGAAAGGGAGGGAAAAGGCAGACCAGGGAAAGGGAGGTGGCAAGAAAGATAGAAAGGTTGGTGGCAATAAAAAATAGTGTAGGAATTTGTTAAATGGTTTGCAAAATAATTGAATGAACAATGTTTATAAAATCTGTAGTGTTAATATTCCCACACTTATTAGAAGCAGTCGCATTAGTACACATTTATTACAAGTTTCTTTTGTTTCTTTTTTAAGGACAGCTTATTTGTCGAGCCATTTTTATTTTATTTTTGTTGTTTGCTGGTTCAATGTTCCATAAACATATACATGGTTTACTTGTTTCTAGCACAGTTGTCTGAGTGGGAACTTTTTGCTTTGTTTTTTCAATGATAATGCTTTTAATATATTTAATGATTATACTGTTTGAGCAGCTTATCATAGGAGAGAGATGTTAGGTTGCTCTGTAAAACGTCAATAAAAACAGATATACCTACATTTAAATTCATGTTTGCACTTGGTTAGTGAAACAACTTTCTTTGGCCTATTTGTGACATTTTACATAACTAAAGCTAGTTTTTAATCATGTCAAATTAACTACAACAGCATCAGCACTAAGTCGCCAGTGAGGTCTTTGTTTTGACCCACAGGGTTTAACACAGTTTCCTGTAAGAGTTTTCTGTGCTAAGTAGGATATCTCATGTTGAAAATGACAAACAAGAAGTAAAAAGAAAACAACACTTGTGACTGGTTTAACATTTATTGAAGATTGAGAGAAGAAAACTCCCAGGGACTCATATTGTATGGATCAAATGCTTCAGCTGAGAGTCTTAACTCATTCAGCGGAGTCACTTCCCTGAAAGTAAAAGAGAGAGAGAATCAGTACTGAAACAGTTTACAGAATGACAAAGCTAGTTATGACTATATATATTATTGTCAGCCATATGGCTTGCCTTTCATTTTCAGAGGTTATTGGTTACTGAACATGTGTGTGTAGTTTACACTGGAATGCAAAAAAAATAATATATATTAAATATATGTATGGTTATTAAATGACATAAAGAAAATGAAAAAGTTACCTTCCCAGAATCCCGGATCTTCACTCTGAGCTTGTTGACCTGGGACTCAGCGATGTCAGCACGCTTCTGAGCTTCCTCCAACTCATGCTGAACCTTTCTCAACTTGGACATGTGGGTGTTGGGCCATGTGTTGGGCCATGTGGCCGATTCAACATGTTGAAACTTCAAACTCTATTATTGCACAATGCCCTGTTTATTTTGAATATCATACAATGATGATATGATGATGATATCATGCAATTTTGATATAGATAAACACACAACTCATTTTAAACTATGTATTCATTTGGAATTGTGCCTTGACTTTCATTTTTGAACACATACACTATTTTCTCTCTGTAAGTTAAACTCAAATGTGATTTGTATTTAGTTTTGGATCTTGTCCATATTTAACGTAAATGCAGTAAAATTGAATAATATCAATGGTGGGTCTCACCAATACAAGTAAAATAGCATTCAGCATTGTAACTCACTCATTTATATATTTTAAGAGTATGCCATATCATTTGAATATTATTATACGACATGTTTTGAATAACATATTTAAACGTGGCATTATTTCTGCTCATAAAAGCACAAGTTTGATAGCATTGTCCAAAGTATGTCCCAAAATACATACCGTGTTATATATACGCAGATTTTGGAACCACCAATTTGCTCCAACAAAAGATGTATTCATAAGTGTATTCAAACTTGAGAACGACTTCATCATTTTAAAATACAACTTGTCTATACCTGTCCCTGCAACTAAACAGGACAATCACCAGAAAGTGAATCCAAGGGGTTTTGTTGTATAGTTGCAGGAACATGGCACTTCTCATATTTCTCTTGTTATTTTGCACATTTCTGTTCAATAATACCTTTTTTTAAAGTACACAGCTTTTATAATTTAAAATTGTACTGCACACATTTTATTTTTCAGAATTATTTGTCATATTCTTGTACTTAGCTTTTTGTGTGTATTTCTGGTATATTTATGTGTCTTATAAACATTTCCTTTTATTTTCTTTATTTTTTACGTATAATATAATGGTTTTATGTTTGTTCATTTCTTACATCACTCCAAAGCACATTCGTTGTAAGTTAAAACCTACTCTGCAATATATACAAATATATTTGTGCATCCCATTTACTCACACAGGTAACAAAGATTGATTTTCTGCAGTATACTCTAACTGGCCACACTTTTCAAATCAGTTTTATTAAGATTTCCTTGAATTATAACTCCTATATGCCAATTATGTAGTTTATTCTTGCAGTTGAAACATGTGGGAGTGGGGCACTGTGTTGGTTTAAAGGTGGCTTTAGTATATAATAATATATTTATTTTGTTAGCGCTTTTACAGGTGCTCAAAGTCGCTTTACAAAGATAGTGGAAAGAAAAGAACAACAAATAAATATAGTTAAAGTCAAATCAAAATCAAGCAATACAAAAACAATCACACATTAAAAGCCAGATTGAAGAGGTGAGTTTTTTGAAGGTGGTGAGGTCAGTGCAGTCTCTGATGGGTGGTGGGAGTGAGTTCCAGAGGGAGGGGGCAGCAACGGAGAAGGCTCTGTCCCCCCAGGTCCGGTGATTGATGCGGGTGGGGATGGATAGGAGGTTGGCTTCTGATGAGCGGAGGCAGCGAGAAGGGATGTGGTGGTGTAGCAGGTCTGTGAGGTAGGGGGGGGGGGGGCCTGATTGTGGACTGCTCCACTACAAGTCAGAGGTAAATATTGTAATTTTACTCCACTACATTTATGCAGCACTTTAAGTTACTTTGCAGATATAGGTTAATGATAAACAATATCAACCCTTAAATAAGACTTTAGTTACACCTGGGTTAAATTGACATGTTAACAAGCAGTACATTAAGTAAATACAATTAGTCCCACCTTTAACAGCTTGATAAACTCATTAATGCATCAATAATTATAAACTAAAACCTATAATGCATATGATTGTGAAATGGGCAAATCTGCATAATGAGTACTTTTATTTGAGTAACTTGTTGAATACAGGATTAGAGTATTTCTTCACATTTCTACTTTTACGAAAGTACAAGATCTGAGTACTTCTCCCACCTCTGATACAAAGTTTATGATTAAAGCAAGCCCATTTAGCAGTGTTCCCCCATGGCTTTTCCCAGAAGCTAACATAGATATGAGTATCGTAGAAAGGAAAAAAGAGTGGCAAATAAATGAAGTGGGAATTAAAACAAGTATGTATTTGAACGAAAATTACTACAATTACCTAAACATTTACACAGATGGTTCTAAGAACAAGGAAGAGTGTGTTGGAGTTGGTATACATCCCAGACTTTAAAATATCGATCTCAAAAAGAGCGTACGACAGTGTATACAGCAGAAATGCTGGCAGTAATAATAGGATTACAGTGGGTTGAAGAGGTCAGACCAGATAGGCTGGTGATATACACAGATTCATTATCCATATTAAAAAGCATACAGTCAACAACTGTCAGAGAAGACATTCTCATAGAACTTAATCAGCCTGTTAAGACTTCACAGAAGCGGTATAGATCTGCAGTTCTGCTGGGTGCCTGCTCATGAGGGGGTGAAAGGGAACGAGTGTGCTGATAAATTAGCAAAAAGTGCACTACAAAAGGAAATCACATTACCAGTTAAACTTGGAAAAGGAGAAGGAAAAGCAGTAATTAAGAAAAAAGGGATGGAGATCTGGCAGAAAAGGTGGGAGAAAGACCAGAAAGGCAAAGAGTATCATCAAGTGCAAAAGACAATTACAATTAATATTTATAAAGAAAGAAACAGAAGGGAGGAAATCACGATAGCTAGACTCAGAATAAATCACACGGCTTTGAATGGTACGCTGTATATCATGGGGAAAAGTGACAGTGACAAGTGTGGGAGCTGTGGAGTTAAAGAAGATGAACATATCTTGTTACATTGTGACATCTATAAAGCGGAAAGAGAAAAACTAAAGGCTAAAGTTATAGAGGCAGCATTAGGTCAGGAAAGATCATAGATTTGTATTTTGTTTTATTTATTTTATGTTTTTTCTTGATTTTTTTTTTAGATTAGATCATAGATACGTCCATGATGGAATGATATGATGATTCACACTCATGTACAGTAGGTAACGGTATGCACCTTTAAAGTTGTTTGCAATCCGCCAAAAACCGAGAGAAGAAGAAAGTTTATGCTTCTGTCACTCTAGTCTAGTCTAGAAGCATTGTAGTGGCTAAAGAAAAGTAGCAGATGTCATACCAGTGTTGTGTCAAATTATGCACCCCCATCATGAAATGCCCCCCTTGTCACGGGAACGCGCATTTCTAAATGACACGTTTACACCTTAAAACGATGTTTAAAACGAAAGTAAACGTTCAGGGTTTTTATTAATGGTAATTTTCAGACTGTGAGTTGTTTAGTGGTAGCTCATATAGTCTTGATTCTTGTGGTTAAACTTTTTGCTCCGTATTTGATGGTAGTGGTGTCGAAATTCATTCGTCACTTCCTTTTCATAATAATAATAATAATAATAATAATCAAAATATATGTTTACAAATGTTACATAGTCTTTGTCAGCAGATTTTTGCCACGTTATGCACCCCTTGCTATCTTACATAATAAAAGTGTCACATTCATGAAACTTGCTCCATTCATTGGTACTAGTCCTATAACTATACCCTGAAAAATGCTTGAGGGTGGGATTAATACAAACATCTTTTTGGATGGGGTGCATTTTATGACAGGCCTGGTTATCACAATATGCCCCCCCTTGCTATCTTACAAAATAAAAGTGTCACATTCATGAAACTTGCTCCATTCATTGGTACTAGTCCTACAACTATACCCTAAATAATGCTTGAGGGTGGGATTAATAGAAACATCTTTTTGGGTGGGGTGCATTTTATGACAGGCCTGGTTTATCATCCGAGTCAGAAATAAAACAAATATGGAGTGAGGGCTAGTCCTGCAATTGTCCAACACATTTACATACACACAGTAATTAATAATACATGTTGAATGAAATAAAGAAATAAAGTAACATATTGTCCATACTAAAATTGTGTACATTATCACACATAAAATAAACATTCATTTGGAAGATTAGAGTCCAGTGACATGGTAAGCAATCAAAGTCAGTGTGAACAACATGTCATATTCATCTTTAACCCTTGTGTTGTGTTCGAAAGCTGTTACCGTTCATGGTGTTCACGGGTCAATTTTGACCCATGATTTATCTCCATCTCCAAAATAATGACCAAACAATCCTGTTGTAATGTAAAGGTTATGATGGAGTTAAAACAATATTGGATGATAGTCATTCTTTTGGAGTGTTTTGGAGATGGAGATAAATCATGGGTCAAAATTGACCCGCGAACACCATGAACGGTAACTATTCTGCCCTTGCGTATGCATCGCACTGCATAGCTTAACAGATAGCGAACAAAGACTCAGAAGACAGTTGTTGAGTTGACCATTTACTGAGGCTTGAAATTGTAAAACTGCAAGAATAAACAGAAAAATACAACACAAGTTACACAATTGAAATAATACATGTGCACATGGGCGTAGGAAGCATCCTGAATGTGGGGGGGACATTTTTAATGGGGGGTGAAACAAAATATAGATTTCCTGTATTCTGGTGCATTTTAACAGGTGGTTTGATACTTTTATGTGGCTATACTAGCATGAAGAAAATGATGGGTACATTTTGTAATTTCATCCAGTAGTAAAGAAAGGAAACATATTTGATTATTAATTCAGAGCTGTCTTTGAATGAATAAAAAGCAGTTTAAATGCCCATTTTTTGTACATTTATATACAACAATAAATATTTGTGAGTGCATTGAGAGATATTGTTGTGGAGAGTCATTTATATATAAATCGCAAAATACATTTGTGAATCCTTCTGTGAGCATTTATTAATATTGAGACTGATCTGACTCCATACGGATGTTAAGTTCACCTAGGAATGGTATCATTGACTTAAATGTTCAAATAAATGTTGCTCTTCTGTCTATATTGGTCATATGATGCCCCTTGACTGAAATGTTTCCTGTTCAATATCCCCACTGATTTCCTTAAAATCCTGGGATGAGAGTCCACATCACAATTTACTCTCAACTGTCATTTCCCTTTCATCACTCACCTCAGCAATGGACCTCTCTCCACTGTCCCTGTATTCTGCCTCTGACTCACTCTCAAGTGCCTAGATGTCAAGAGAGGTGGTGAAGTGATACTTATTTATTGAGCAGTATACTCTTTCACATTGAATCATAACAAGTCATACTGAATGTAAATACAACTGACTCTAAAGTAAGTCCCAGTCTGTGACATTGGACATTTTGAAGACTCAGTCCCAAGCAGTAGGTAGAATATTAGCTAGTCTATGTAATGTGCACAGAAAATAAATAGTTAACTGAATACTGGGATGGAAATAGCCTATAAGCACTCAGTAAAATATAAACACACACAAAAAGCTTCTGAATGATAAGAAGTATAATTAAAACATAATGCACATTACCATTTTGAGAGAGAGTACCTAAGTTAAAGAACTCAGAAAATAATCTCTTATCGAACTGAGGCTCCAGTAATTACACTGACTGCGTCTCTACATGGACATCAGTAAGCCGTTCATGAGTATTATCCCGGTTATGATCATATTGGGGATATGGTGTTTACATGAGCACAGAGAGATCGGGTTATTCATGTTCCCTGTTTACATGATAAATACTAGTAACCTGGCATTTCGATGCCTTTTCTCATCTAAACTATTCAGTATTTGTATCTCTCTATCATGACATAAAGACGAAACTCCTCTCCAGAAGTGAGACGCCGCCATCACTGTTAACTGATTAACTGCTACCAGCTGATGACTTACTTTCCTCTTCTTTGAAAAAATGTTCTTATGTCCATGTTGTCTGGGGGAGAAAACATATCAAACCAAGAGATCGTCAGCTTTGATTTTCGCTGTATTAACCATTTCCTGAACATTTGGTGTGTGTGCCTTACCTCCGCTACCGGCATCGCTTCATACAACAGATCTGAGCTGTCCAACTATGACAACACTCCTTGAACATGCGCGCGCTATGTGAGAATCTGCCTTGGTACAAAGTAGCAGTGAAAACATGGTACGGAGTTTCATTGATTTGGGCATTCTCTCAATAAGCAAGTGGAATGGATTTCATTTGATAGTGAAGCACTGACACAGCGCTCTACAAAATGTGGCGAGTGGATAGACCGATTCACGGACTTTCCGCATAGTAAAAGTGGGGGGGTCTAAACTAACCATTTGAAAAAGTGGGGGGGACTTGTCCCACCCTCATATAATGGCTGCGACGCCCATGCATGTGCAACATAATGCAAATAGAGTGCAGTATAATCAACAGCCTATGCTAAGAATGAGCTATGTCCGTTAGCTTAGCAGCTAGTTAGCTTAGTTTATCTTAAACATTGAAACCACACAATCAATTAAACCACATTTTAGAAACACATAACTTGGCACACAGGTAAGTTTGTATACTTACAGACAGATCTACTCCAAGGATTAAAACAAAATGATCTGTGGCATAGCACTGAGCTACGATGTGCTCTGCATGGCTTTGCTGTGTAAACTAAAACACAAGAAGGAGAGTCGCGCTATTTGGTGCCTTAAAGCTACAGTACCGACTTTTGCCACTAGGGGGTGCCAATACACTATGGTGTCAGAACACTCCCCACTTGGTAAACCTGTTTACCACTATTTACATCTCTTTACCCTTGGTATCAGTACACCACATCGCTGATGGGCCTAAGGTACTCTTTAACTGTCCCTTGACCTAAGGTCTTCACCATGACCTTTCGCACCTTGCAGTCCGAACTTGGAATGGCCTTTACTATCAGACCAAGAGGCCAGTCATTACGTTGTGCTTGAACGTCCTTTAACAAAACAACGTCACCGTCCTGGAGATTAGGCTGCTCCTCGGTCCACTTCCTCCGAGGCTGAAGAGTTGCCAGATACTCCTGCTTCCACCGTTTCCAGGAGTTCGCCAAGCTCTGGACCTGGCGCCACTGTGCCTTACATAGGTGATCCAGTTCAAAGTCCCCCGGGGGTGTGGGTGTCACACTTGCCTTCTGGGTTAAAAGAGTAGCAGGTGAGAGTATCTCAGGAAGATCTGTATCATAAGAGATGGGAACCAGAGGCCTGGCGTTCATGATGGTCATAACTTCAGCCATCAAAGTGGCCAGGACTTCATGGGTCAGTTTATCCTTATTCTTCAACAGCAGTGCATCAAGGACCCGTCGAGCCACACCAATCATCCTCTCCCAAGCTCCACCCATAAGTGAGGAATGAGGTGCATTAAATATCCATGTACAACCATGGTCTTGCAGATAGTCCTTGATCTCAGGATCGTCCGTGTTTATCTGAAGCTCTCCGCATGCTCCAATAAAGTTTGTGCCTCTGTCTGACCTGAGGTGTTTGACAGGTCCACGAATCGACAGGAAGCGCCTCAAGGCATTAATGAAACTTGAGGTGGACATGGTTTCAATAACCTCCAAGTGAACAGCTCTCGTACTGAGACATGTGAAAATGACTTCCCATCTTTTACTCAAAGCAGCATCACCTCTTGTGCGACGAGTTATCACACTCCATGGACCAAAGACATCAAGCCCTACATGTGTAAAAGGTGGATCCATGGACAGTCTGTCAGCAGGCAGATCGGACATTTTCTGAACCTCAAACTTGCCTCTCAACTTCCTGCAGATGACACATTTGAATATTATACTCGAAATGAGCCTCTTCCCTCCTACTATCCAGACACCGGCAGTGCGCAGTGCGCCCTCTGTTAAATGGCGACCTTGGTGAGCTGCTTGATCATGATAGTGTCGGACTAAGAGAGTGGCAACATGATGACTGGCTGGCAGGATGAGTGGATGTTTCTCTTGGTTTTCCAATTGGGCTTTATGGATGCGACCCCCAACTCTCAGCAATCCATCCTTGTCAAGAAAGGGTCCAGTTTCACAAGAGAGTTGTGGCTATGAACATTAATGCCCTGAGTTGCGCGGTCCACCTCGTTCTTGTAAACATCCTGCTGCACTGCCTTCAAGATGATTGTTTTGGCCTGAGAGAGCTCTGAGGTGTGTGACTGTTTGCAGTGATGCCATCCATTGCACTCTACAGTGTGAGACTTGCTGGAATAGGACTTGGCTACATGAATGAGCGTTGCCATACCTCTTACTAGAGCAGGGCTCTCCAACACGTCGATCGCGAGCTACCGGTAGCTCGCGGGCAGCTTTTCAGTGCGCAGAGATCAAGGAACAGACGTGACAGCGGCACAGCGACACCACACACGGAGCAGTCTGCTTTCTCCACCAACACCAGTCCAGAACCAACAGCAGAATGACCCGCTCTGAATCAGGCCCTGTCGCTGCGCCTCAGAGACACACAGGGAGGGATTTGTGTTTTTTGAAAAACACTCGTTATCGTCATGTCAGGTTTTTGGTGGATTTAATCAAGTCTTGGATTGCAGAGTATGAATGTCCTCTTGCTATTTTCAGTTGATAAATACTTGTGTAAAGTTTGTGAAGGCAGGAGGAAAGCTTCCGCGATCACCGTCTCCTCTCCGTTCCTCCAAACCCCGCCCCCTCCCTGAATATAATGAGTGACAAGCTGATAGTGACTCGATAGAAACTTTATTATTCACTTAATCACTGATTGAGATATGATGAAGCTAACTTAATCTCATACATTCATGGGATTTATGTAACAGTAAGACAGAGAATGTAAGTGTGCACCCACATGCACTATTTTTGTTTGTATATGCTATTGTAAATACTCCTGTTGTCTGCTGTGTTCAGACTTAAGTCATGCGTGTGATGCCACATTCAGGACATTCACTGTCTTTTTTTTTTAACAGAAGACCGTTGCTAGAAGCTGCAGCTAGACTGCAGAAGTATTAGTTTTTTGTTTTTGAGGATGGAACAATTTCACACACAGATATAGGGAGGCTGGACCTATACAATTGATGTATTATGGTTTATAATTTAATGTCAACACGAAGAAGAAGAAGAAAAAGATGGCTGAACAACTGTTCAGTGTCAATCCTGTGGAGATATCCAAAATAATGTTCAGCTTAAGTCTCAGCAAAACTCACAACATTTCTGGAGCCTTGTAGACCCAGAAAACTATAAGAACATTCACCAAGCAGCACGGAAAATGTCTGCTTTATTTGGTTCTGTTCTACATACCTTTGTGAAGCAGCTTTTTCTGACATGAATGAAATCTAAATACAGAACAAGACTGACTGATGTACATTTAAATGACTCTATTAGAGTGAACCTAAGTGGGTCCAGCATACACCTGTATGGTGGACTGCATGCAGTGCCATTCATCTCACTGACTGTACAAAATAGTGAAATGCTTGAAAGGTGGTGATTAAGGACATGTATGTGAATGTTCAGTGATGTACTTACTATGAGGGCCGTAATAATATGTGAGAAATCTTCGTTTTCTTTGACCTTGATGTGAAGTTAAGATTTTTGATAAGCTTTAGGTATTGCAATTTCACACGTGTACAAAAGTATAACTTAATTCAACTGATGAGGGCTATGTGAATAAATGTAAGCGATGTGATGCAAGTAGCTCTTGGCCACTTTAATTTTTTAAAAGTAGCTCTCAGATGAAGAAAGGTTGGAGACCCCTGTACTAGAGCCTTCCAAGTAGAGAAATGTTTGAACCGTTGTGATCCGAGACTCTGCTCTGTGACCTTGGTTGCAAGAGAGATCACTTGAGGATACATTTCTTTATCAGTCTCTGGTTGCACAAGTTCAAATGATTCAGTCTTATTTTCTTGCTCTGTGTCTGGTCTCCTTCTGAATGAGCGCTGGAGAGAGGAGAGACGCTGCAAGGCATGTTCCCTGTTATTAGGAAGGGGCTTGCGGGGGAAGCGAAAGGGCAGTGGTGCCACCCAGTGGTTTTCATCATCCATATACACCTCGTTTTCCATGGTTCGGAGAAAGACCTTGTCATCCACAGACAGAGCTGGTTTGTCGTCATCAGGTGTTTTTCGAAACACACTTTCTCCTATACAATCTAAACTTCCATTAAGGACGTTTTCCAGGCTGTGAGATGGGGCTGGAAGATGATGCTTGGCTGGACCATTTAACCTCTCCTTCACCTGAATGCTGTTTGTGCACGGCTTAAGAAAGGATGGGCGTCCATTTTGAAGGACATGGGTCTTTTAGACGTTGACATTGTTTGAATTGTGAGTCCCATCCAGGCATATTTCTCCAACTATGACCCAGCCAAGGTCAAGGCGCTGGGCGTAGGGTGAGTCGTGAGGCCCGTTACACTGTTCACGCACCTTATGTAGACGCAGAATGTCTCTTCCGAGCAGAAGGAGAATAGGAGCATTGGTGTCGAGGGGAAGAATCTTGTCAGTCACTTGCCTGAGGTGTGGAAAATACTGTGTGATCTCCGGAGTGGGAATCTCTGACCTGTCGTCAGGCAAGTTGTTACATTCCAACAGAGGAGGGAGTGCTGCTTTAGTTTTCCCATCAAGTGACTCCACTATAATGTTGCATGCTTTTCTTCCTGCTGTCTCTACTTTGCCTGAGCATGTTGTTAGAGTATAGGGAGATGCATTGCCATTCAAGCCAAACAGATTGAAGAACTGTGATTTTGCTAACGACCAATTACTTTGATCATCCATCACTGCATACACTCTGTGTGACTTGTTGGGATAATCAGCCTGGTATACATTCACCAAGCAAATTTTCGAGCACGATCTGGGCTTGGGAGCACCACAGCAGATTTCTGTACACATGGAAGTTACTTCAGGTGGCCTTTGTCCTCCAGACTCGCCGCTTTGCTCATTCTCAGGTCTGAACATACCAAACGACCAAGGAGCTGGACCAGGATGCATGGCTGAGGTGTGTTTGTTACTTTCGCACTCCTTGCATTTAAGTGTTGCCTCGCAATCTTTGGCAATATGCTTTGTGGATTCACAACATCGAAAGCAGATGGATTTCTCCTTTAAAGAGGTTATTCTCTCATCAAGGTGTCTTCCTCGAAACCAACGGCATTTTGACAGTGGATGAGGCTTGTTATGCACTGGGCATTGTTTGTCTGGTTCCTCTGTCTTGATAGCTGAGCTAGACTGTGAGGCAGAAGAAGTCACTTCAGTTTTCCTAACTGAAACAGCTGTTCTCGGAGTGTATTTAGGTGTTCTATCCACTCTAATGTCACTTTGGGAAGAGGAGAGACTGAATGCAAAACTTGGATCATTTCTGATCTTTGCCTGGGCACATACAAATTTCACAAAGAAGCTGAAAGGTGGGAAAGGCACAAGATAATCTTCCTTATACCTGGAGCCTTGCGTTACCCAGCGCTCTCGTAGGCTGTAAGGAAGCTTTTCCACTATTGGATTAACACCTCTTGCAGTGTCCAAATATGCTAGGCCAGGCAGGAATCCACCAGATTTAGCGGCATCTATCTCCAGTAGCAAGTCACCTAGCTCTCTGAGCTGGTGGATGTCTTTGTTTGAGATGGTTGGAAATGTCTCTATTCGTTTTAGAAGGGCATTTTCGATCACCTCTGGACATCCATAACATTCCTCTAAGCGCCGCCATATCATATTGACACCTGCTGTGGGGTTATGAACGTGCACTGACCTTATCCGCTTTGCATGTGCTGCTGACTCCGGTCCAAGCCATTTGACAAGGAGGTTGAGCTCTTCGTGGTCAGACAGATACAGCTCCCTTGTAACTGCTTGGAATGATGATTTCCATGCCCAGTAATTTTCTGGACGATCATCAAAGGCAAGGAGCCCAGAACTCACCATCTCTTTTCTCACGAGATACTGAGCAAGATCAGGAGTATGAGGAGTTGGAGCTGAGTAGTTATTTGGAACGAATGCTGGAGAGACAGGAAGAGATGCATAGTGTAGGTCCTCAGTGGGTTTGTGCTCATCTCCACCCTTGTGTGGCCAATGTATGCCCTGCTGTCCGTTGTTGTGACAAGTGAGTTTCTGTGTTTCCACGTCTTGAAACTGTTGGTGGGTGTTTTGTAAAAATGAATGTTTATCAATGTATTCTGTTGTGCGTCTTGCTGGATCCTCCTGAGCTACATCCTGTAACTCATCAAGATGTCCTTCTTCCAAATCTGCTGCAGCTGCTTCAAATATGGCTGCCTCTTTAGATGCGGCCACAGCTTTACTTTCCAGCTTCAAAACATAAAGGTTTGCCTCCACCTCTGCTTTCTGCCTCATCATGGCTGCCTCCACCTCTGCTTTCTGCCTCATCATGGCTGCCTCCCTTTCTGCGAAGGATACCTTTATTTTTGCTGCTTCGGCTTTAGCTCTTGCTCTTGTCGCTGCAGCACTGGCAGATGACTTGCTTGACCTTGTTGATGACCTGTGACTTGAGGCCCGGGACCTGGTCTCCACAGACCGGAGTTCTTCTTCCTGGTCATTCATCTTACTGCTGTCTGATGAATGAGTCTTTAGGTTGAAGTAGTAGCGTGCTGATCACAGAATTATTTCGCTGCCTTTCCAGCTGTGTAGTGTCTTTTTACTATTCTGCCCTTGCGTATGCATCGCACTGCATAGCTTAACAGATAGCGAACAAAGACAGTTGTTGAGTTGACCATTTACTGAGGCTTGAAATTGTAAAACTGCAAGAATAAACAGAAAAATACAACACAAGTTACACAATTGAAATAATACATGTGCAACATAATGCAAATAGAGTGCAGTATAATCAACAGCCTATGCTAAGAATGAGCTATGTCCGTTAGCTTAGCAGCTAGTTAGCTTAGCTTATCTTAAACATTGAAACCACACAATCAATTAAACCACATTTTAGAAACACATAACTTGGCACACAGGTAAGTTTGTATACTTACAGACAGATCTACTCCAAGGATTAAAACAAAATGATCTGTGGCATAGCACTGAGCTACGATGTGCTCTGCATGGCTTTGCTGTGTAAACTAAAACACAAGAAGGAGAGTCGCGCTATTTGGTGCCTTAAAGCTACAGTACCGACTTTTGCCACTAGGGGGTGCCAATACACTATGGTGTCAGAACAGTAACAGCTTTCGAACACAACACAAGGGTTAAAGATGACATGTTGTTCACACTGACTTTGATTGCTTACCATGTCACTGGACTCTAATCTTCAAAATGAATGTTTATTTTATGTGTGATAATGTACACAATTTTAGTATGGACAATATGTTACTTCTTTATTTCATTCAACATGTATTATTAATTACTGTGTGTATGTAAATGTGTTGGACAATTGCAGGACTAGCCCTCACTCCATATTTGTTTTATTTCTGACTCGGATGATAAACCAGGCCTGTCATAAAATGCACCCCCCCCCCAAAAAGATGTTTGTATTAATCCCACCCTCAAGCATTTTTCAGGGTATAGTTGTAGGACTAGTACCAATGAATGGAGCAAGTTTCATGAATGTGACACTTTTATTTTGTAAGATAGCAAGGGGGGGCATATTGTAATAACCAGGCCTGTCATAAAATGCACCCCACCCAAAAAGATGTTTCTATTAATCCCACCCTCAAGCATTTTTCAGGGTATAGTTCTAGGACTAGTACCAATGAATGGAGCAAGTTTCATGTATGTGACCCTTTTATTTTGTAAGATATTAAGGGGGGGCATATTGTGATAACCAGGCCTGTCATAAAATGCACCCCACCCCAAAAGATGTTTCTATTAATCCCACCCTCAAGCATTTTTTAGGGTATAGTTGTAGGACTAGTACCAATAAATGGAGCAAGTTTCATGAATGTGACACTTTTATTTTGTAAAATAGCATATTGTGATAACCAGGCCTGTCATAAAATGCACCCCACCCAAAAAGATGTTTTTATTAATCCCACCCTCAAACATTTTTCAGTGTATAGTTATAGGACTAGCAAGTTTCATGAATGTGACACTTTTATTATGTAAAATAGCAAGGGGTGCATAACGTGGCAAAAATATGCTGACAAAGACTTGATTATTATATGACAAATATGTAAAATTAAACAATACATTGTAAAGCACGTGTATACAGACAGGACGTAACAATAATAAAAAATAAAAAGATTAAAAAAAACAAAAACTGAAAAGGAAGTGACGAATGAATTTCGACACCACTACCATCAAATACGGAGCGAAAAGTTTAACCACAAGAATCAAGACTATATGAGCTACCACTAAACAACTCACAGTCTGAAAATTACCATTAATAAAAACCCTGAACGTTTACTTTTCGTTTTAAACATCGTTTTAAGGTGTAAACGTGTCATTTAGAAATGCGCGTTCCCGTGACAAGGGGGGCATTTCATGATGGGGGTGCATCATTTGACACAACACCGGTAACCACCGACATTTGCCAAGATTGTGACGTGTAGTGACGAAGCCGGAAGTCTCACTGAGGACTACACGCACATGCAGTTAGCTACACTTCGCATTCATTTTTTAAATCTCAAACGGCCATATCTTTCAAGAAAAAAAAAATGCCTTCGCTAAACGGAAAACCCGATGTTATGTTTGTAAGCTACACCATTTATTATTTTGTGTGTTATCTGCTAGCGTTTATGAGTGTTTGTTAGCTAGCTAACTTTTAACTGGCGCGCTAACGTTAGCTTGGCCGTGTGTATTGCAGTTAGCTTGTTATGGCTCGTTTGCCTGGAATCACATCTTTGTTGTCACACAATATTGGCTCCTTACTTGTGTTAAAATATTTTAATTCTGAACTTACAATAGCTTTTGTTAATTAATTGCGTTTGCAGTTTACGACTGAATTGTTATTGTGACGTTCACGTTACGTTGTGGCGCTAATGTTAGCCATTAGCAGACGCAACTCTTTCAAAAAGTTATTACAGTTGTACTTAACATGTTATGGGATTTCTGCCTCTGTTAGGAGGACGATGATCTCCCTTATGAAGAAGAGATCATCAGGAACCCATACTCGGTCAAGTGCTGGATGCGTTACATCGAATTCAAGCAGAATGCAGGAAGATCCACCCTGAACATGATCTATGAGAGGGCTCTGAAGGAGCTGCCTGGCAGGTAAGTTATCTAACGGTACAGGGGACCTTTTAGTGAACGCATTGACATGTAAAGAGAAACAGGTGGCTAGGGATACCTGCAAATCAACATTTTAATCCTACAACTTGTATAGCTTTTTATTAAGATAGGACATGTTTCTTTACATCACTGTTGTGCGTTGTTAATTATCTTTAAATACCTTAACTTTTATTTAGGCTGTGATTCCTGTGAAGAGAGTCATATTCGTTTTAAGATTTGTCCAATTGCTATTTGCTTATGGTGTAATACTTTTCTTTTCCCTTTTTTTTTTTAAAGCTATAAGCTGTGGTACAATTATCTGAGAGAGAGACGGAAACAAATCAAAGGGAAATGTGTCACTGAACCAGGATATGAAGAGGTCAATAATTGCCATGAAAGGGCATTAGTGTTCATGCACAAGGTAATACAACTTTAAGAACTCCATACAAATCCACTGGACAGCACACAATAATATTACATTGTGGTCTGTGTGCTTGAACTAAACCACCTTGTCTTTCCTTAAACCAGATGCCGAGACTATGGCTTGATTACTGCCAGTTTCTTGTTTCTCAATGCAAGATCACAAGAAGTCGGCAAACATTTGACCGTGCCCTCAGAGCTCTTCCTGTTACACAGCATCCACGTATCTGGCCTCTGTATCTCCGCTTTGCCCGTAACCTGCCCCTGCCTGAGACAGCCATTCGGGTGTATCGCAGGTACCTTAAGGTGAGAGCATCGGTCACAAACTAGTTTTATACACCCAACTGTCATTTGTTTCTTTCACAGTTTCTGATGACTCTGATAGTTGTGTTTGTGCACTTTCAGTGGCAATTTATAAAGAATGTATGTGATGTGGTATGATAGATATGAATACGAACATTTCTTTTTAAAAGTTCTCATCTAATAGGACAATTTATTTGACATATTACCATTGAAAGGGAATGATAATGTTGACATTTAATTGAACTTTTTTTTGCTGTACTTGGAAATGTCCTCAATGTGTGCTGTCTGCTCTTTGTACTATGTAGCTTTCCCCGGAGAATACAGAGGAATACATAGACTACTTGCGTACTGTTGGCCGCTTGGATGAAGCAGCTTTGCGACTAGCAGCTGTTGTCAATGACGAGAGCTTTGTGTCCAAAGAGGGCAAGTCTAACTATCAGGTAAGATAATATTACCCTAGCACTTTGGGTGCCTATTTTTGTAAGCACGAACTGCAAAATAAAAACTCTTGTTTCAACATGTATTCTTTTGGACAGCTGTGGCATGAGCTCTGCGACCTGATCTCCCAGAACCCTGACAAAGTGACATCTCTGAATGTCGGAGCCATCATCAGAGGAGGCCTCACTCGCTTCACAGACCAACTTGGAAAACTCTGGTGTTCATTAGCTGACTATTACATCAGGAGTGGTCACTTTGAGAAGGTGTGTTTCTTTTGAATAGATTCAATTTGTATACATTTCATGCAACACATATTGATATCATGTTATTTATCCCAAATACTACTCTTCCTTATTGTTAGAAAAATATCACTAGTCACCGGCTTGAGCTTCAATATCAGGATACATGTAATTATTATCCTTGCAAGAATGGAAGTAGTCATCACATACAGAGCATATGGTACAACTAGTTCCTGAACAGTGTCCTTCACATGCTGATATACAAGAGAGAGTGTTACACAGTCACATGATGGAGGAATACCGGTTCAAAGCAGTATACTAAGTTTAGTTTAGATTAGCTAAGACCCACGTCAGAAATTATCGTGCTTGTCATATGTCTATCTCCATAGAGGCTGAATCATCATGTTAATCGTATTGCTATCATATTCCTAAAACAGTCCTGATGCTCTTATAGGTAACCATACATCCTGTTACGTACACAGCTACGTAGGGCCTTTGTTATCATGTGCTACTCTGATATTGGAAGAGTACATTCAGTATTTTCCCAACACTTATAAATATCTAGTTAGGTTGCCTCAATTGAATTAACATTAATGTGATTTACTAAACCTATACATTTTTCTTTCTCAGGCTCGTGATGTTTATGAGGAAGCCATCCTCACGGTGGTAACTGTAAGGGATTTCACGCAAGTGTTTGATAGTTATGCCCAGTTTGAAGAGAGCATGATCGCAGCTAAGATGGAGGCCACTGCTGAGATGGGAAAAGATGAAGAGGGTGAGTGCTGATTCATTTATATCTGCAACATACTTCACTTTCACTGCACTCCACCATGCATGCTTTACTCTCTGTCCCTCTTTTCCCAGAGGATGTAGACATGGAGCTTAGACTGGCCCGCTTTGAGCAGCTGATAGCCCGGCGGCCGCTCCTGTTGAACAGTGTTCTACTGCGACAGAACCCTCATAATGTACATGAGTGGCACAAGCGGGTTAAACTGTATGACGGCAATGCACGGCAGGTGAGGCCTTTTTGAAAATTGTATTCAAATTTGTTTTGCTCCCACATTTTATTGTGGTAAAACATTCAACATACACAGTTAACTCAAATGTATGGTCTACCTTACTAATAGATCTGTGCTCACCATATATTTGGCAGATCATCAACACGTACACAGAGGCAGTGCAGACGGTGGATCCAATGAAGGCCACCGGGAAGCCTCACTCTCTCTGGGTTTCCTTCGCTAAATTCTATGAGGAAAATGAGCAGCTTGAGGATGTAAGTCACTGAGGTTTTTAAAACGGGTATTCAAAAAAACTCTCTGTAAATTATATGAGAAACTTGTTCTAATCATGGTATGTCTCACATTTAATGACTGTCACACAGGCCCGGACCATTTTTGAGAAGGCTACTAAGGTGAACTACAAGCAGGTTGATGACCTCGCTGCGGTGTGGTGTGAATATGGAGAGATGGAGCTTCGCCATGAGAACTATGAACAGGCACTGCGTATACTGAGGGTGAGACACTTAATTCACATCTGCAGTCATTGGATATAACAGTAAAATAGCAGCACTATGTACACTAGATGTTTAGTAACATCTAGTGGAAGGACTGAGAAACTACAATAACATTGTCTTCCTCCAAATGTTTTTTGAAAGCATATTCTATATCAAGATTCCAAACAAGGTGTGGGATACAGTAGTCCATAAATGAAACCTGAGGCCGCAAATCATATCTGTGTAATACGTAGAAGTTTGACATTAAACTATAAAACACTAGCTTGACTATTGACTAAAAAATACGACATTCTGTTTGTCGCCTTTTTGAAGCTCTCCTTCTTTCAAACAATTCACTTGTTCGGTGGAAACAAAACCATGTGAACAGTGCATAGTTGAAAGTTTAGGGCCCTAGGAGATTAGAGTATTGACCACAAAATACATTTGGGGAAGCTCTGCCTGTGTAGAGTATGACATCTGTGCAACAGATAAGTTGACTGGAATTGATTTAAAATGCTTCTAAGGCTCTGACCAAGTGTTTTACTGATTGCACCATTTTAAATAATTGACAACTTGTTTTTTTATTTAAATATAGAAAGCTACAGCCATCCCATCCAAGAAGGCTGAGTACTTTGATGTATCTGAGCCGGTCCAGAACAGAGTTTACAAGTCCTTGAAGGTCTGGTCCATGCTGGCGGACTTGGAGGAGAGTCTCGGCACTTTCCAGGTATGTCCACAATGTCTGTGTGTCAACAGCTGAATGTTACTACAATGAGCCAAATATATGAAGGTGTATATATGTCAGGAAATGTCTGAGATATTTATTGATTGTGTTAGAAGTCTTACTCACTGTTTGCTTTTAAATCAGATTTGTCATTCATCTGTGTGAGTTACACATTTTGAATTAAATTCGTACCCCATTTTCTTTCTCCTCAGTCCACAAAAGCAGTGTATGACCGGATCATTGACCTCCGCATCGCCACACCACAGATCATCATCAATTACGCCATGTTCCTCGAAGAGCACAACTACTATGAGGAAAGCTTTAAAGTAAGAACATGCTACTAATGAACTCAACCAACATTTAAAACCAGTGTGTTCTTGCTTTTGTCAACGTAACCCTTCTAACAATTCTTCAATGTCTTTGTCAATACCTTTTTTTTAGGCATACGAGCGAGGTATTGCTCTCTTTAGGTGGCCGAATGTTTATGACATCTGGAACACTTACCTCACCAAGTTCATCGATCGTTATGGGGGCAAGAAGCTGGAAAGAGCTAGGGATTTATTTGAGCAAGCCCTCGACGGCTGCCCTGCCAAGTTTGCCAAGAGTAAGTGGCTTTGTTATACTAACATTGACAATTTGTGTGCAGATTATTGGCACACTGTTTCTCATATTTTTTCTGTATAAAGTGTACTGATGTTGAATGTCCCACTTCGCCTTGGTTTCCAGCCATTTACCTGCTGTATGCCAAACTGGAGGAGGGATATGGATTGGCACGACATGCCATGGCCGTCTACGAAAGAGCAACGCAGGCAGTAGATGATGGGGAACGACATACCATGTTCAATATATACATCAAAAGAGCAGCTGAGATTTATGGAGTCACGTACACAAGAGCCATCTACCAGAAATCTATTGAGGTACATGGGATAGCATTTATGAAAATGACATGTTGTATTGAAGCTTTTTTTCCCTATATAATCAAAAATATTTGCTCTTAAAATGATCGGTTAACTGTTTTATTGATATTGAAATAATGGAAATCAATTTGTATTTATTTATCCAGGTCCTTCCTGATATGCATGCCAGGGACATGTGTCTGCGGTTTGCCGACATGGAGAGTAAACTCGGGGAAATTGATCGGGCCCGAGCAATCTACTCCTACTGCTCCCAGATTTGTGACCCACGGGTGAGATAACCTACCTCCCTGGCATTTATCGTTTCTGAATAAACTGTATCATAAACAGTGGTGTGAAAATCTTGGCACTTTTCTAAAAATGTCTGAACTTTACCTCATAGGTGACCGCAACTTTCTGGCAAACATGGAAAGAATTTGAGATCCGCCATGGAAATGAAGACACTATTAGAGAAATGCTAAGGATCAAACGCAGTGTCCAAGCCACCTACAACACCCAGGTCAACTTTATGACCTCTCAGATGATGAAGGCCACAACAAGCTCCACAGGTGAGAGGGGTTGTTATAACTCTTTAGCTGTTAACTGTCTGAGCAGTACCAAACATTGTGTGGATGTTAAATCATATTATTGGTGTATCCACACATGCTATTTGTCCCAAGTCCTCAGGCTAGATCCCTGAACTGCCCAATAATGAATGTCATAATATATGTTAATGTTTCCGTGTTTGTTGTACCCAGTGTCCGATCTTGCTCCAGGCCAAATGGGAATTGATGACATGAAAATGCTGGAACAGAAAGCACAGCAGCTCGCTGCAGAGGCCGAGCAGGACAAACCCAAGCCCAAAGAGAAAATTCTCTTTGTCAGGTTTGTCCATAGCCTTTTTTTTCACTCCATCGCTTGTCTTTTTTTCTTACTCTTGTGAAAAGCTATATATAAAACCTGTGCAGTTCCCGTGAGATGAATTGCTTGGCGTTGATGCATGTTAGAATCTAACTGGCCACACATTAATCTCACTCTTTGTATCTACCAATGCAGGAGTGACACCTCTCGCACTGAGTTGGCTGAACTTGCCAAACAAGCTAATCCTGATGAGATCGACATCGGTGATGATGATGAAGATGATAATAACCAGGGACCAGAAGGTGAGCTACTGTCACAATAGGCCCAGCCTCAGCAGTGATATTCTGTCTTCTTTTAAACATACATGCAGACAGGTCTTATTTGTAAACATGCATTTCATAATTGTTTGATCCTCTGGTCTTTTCACAGAGGTGCAGCTTGAACAGAAGAGTGTCCCTACAGCTGTCTTTGGAGGGCTTAAAGAGGACTGAAAGATATCTTCTTCACTCAATTTTTTCAAAGATGCAATCTTCTATTTTATGTTGATACATTAAATATGCTCCATATTTTAATGTGTGTATTTGCTTAGTTGTATCCACTTTATTTTAAAAATAATTTGACATGAGTCAGAAACAGAATGGCTTCATTTTTTGCCTTCTGTGGAATTGTGTAGTACAGTTAAGAGATATGAACCTGTATTACTATTGGCCATAGGGTGTCAGTCTTTCTCAAGTTTGAAGCTCAGGGTAGTTTTGCTCAAATCCTATATTGAGCAGTTTTCTATGATGAAACACCTATATGCGGTTACGGGATAACTGTAATTGAAGTCTTTTTGAGTTTGACTTTACTTCCAGGCAACATTTTGAAAAAAATAGTTAAGAAAAAAACGTTTGTACACCTTTATAAATGCAGAGAAATCTTCTCTGACGTAGAGATCTGCCCTGGAAAACACAAGGGGGAGGAGCCTAGTTTCTCTCAACATTAGGCATTCATTTGAAAGTGGAGCTGAGCATTCAAGCCTCACATTGTTGGTTTGAGGATCACTAGTATGGGACTCTGTGATCCTGAAAAGATGACTTAAATTGTATACATATGTCACGAATTTCAAAATCATACTCTGGCTGCAGTGTTATGTCCAAGTACACTTACATAAAACCAGAGCTTGCATGAAAGTTGAACATTAGAAAGGCTGTAAAATATTTTTGAAACTACATGAATTGTTACTATTGAATTGCCTTGCTTTCAGTTCCTAACCGATTTTTGTAATAGGTGCAGCTGTTAAACTTTACTAGCAGATAATGTTTGCTGCTGTATTGATGCTGTATAATGTATTTCATATGGTGTTGAGTGTCTACTCGTGACCAGTCAGACATTTTGGGTTAACATTTTTTTAAAGTTCTCCTTTCACCACAGCATAATGTTTTTCAATTATGGAACACCAGTTCTTAATTGACAGGCTGGTCTCTGCAAATGTCTAAAACTTATTTTCTCATTGTCTTGAATCCTATTGTAATAAAAAAAAAAAACGATTTATACCTGTTAAATGGAAGTAACCTTTTTATGACTGAGGAACCTCGGCCCTACAAAATAGTGGGCAGTTCGATTTCTTTTGGAATAAACCTTTCCTTGGCAGAGATTTAATTTTTCATTCGTTCTTAGTTGATGTCTTGAAAGCTCCATAGTTAGCCGTGCAACATATGCTTCCTAGGGAAATACATTCATATTCATTTGATATAGATCAACTTCATTATTTAATAGAAAATGGGTCATGTTTGTAATTATTGCCATCTCATAAGAGCTAAACAAAATAAGGGAGAAATTGTTTCTTTCATAATTAGATTAAAATAGCTGAGAGGTAATCCTCTTAAGAATTTACTGCAGCGGGGCACTTGTTAGCGTGATCTTGGAACTTATACAATATCATGTGATGAGGCACTCTTGGGATTTCTGTCATCCAGTGTGAATGATGCCACTGGAAACAACCCTTCAAAAACAATTGGTAAAGACATTTCTCAAATCAGCTTAATTGGGCAAATGTATCATGATTTCCAAATTTAATTTTCCCTTTCCATCCTACATATGTTTATTTAGAGTACTAGTATATGTTTACTCTGTTCTTTTTATTTCGGTGTTTGTATACATATGTATTTATGGATTCTGCATGCTGCTTTTAAGGTCTAAGCAACTTAACTTTATTTTTAAATTGAGGGTAATCTATAAGTGACATTAACTAAATGATTTAATCAGAGGCTGATGACAATTGTTTGATATTTATCCTAGATTTAATAATGTGACCATCATATGCCTTGTTTTTACATGTTGTTTGGCCCCAGAAAGAGGAAATAATACATGCATAATTTACATTGAATGTTGATATATGACTCCTGTAATGTATTCAGGACAGGCCTAAAGTAATTATTCAGACAAGCTGCCTCGGTGTTCAATGGTTATTGTGGTGTCTACATGTCTGCATCTGCAGCAAAAAGAAAAAAAGAAGCACTTTAAAGAGTTGGCTAAGGCCTTGTCACAAATTCACCAGCACTTACAATGGAATGACTTGCTTGAAGTAAATATATCTGCACTAGTTTGTAGTTTGAATCTTTATGGTTTTTGCACTTATTCTAAGTAACTTTGGATAAAAGCGTCAGCAAAATGAAATGTAATGTAATCTTTACAATAACTTGCATGAACAGGTTTGTCAAACATATTGTAATTATTGCCGTATTTCTTTAGAATATATGCTGTATATACCTAAGCAAAGCAGACAATGTGGTGGTTCAATAATTTTGGGTCTGAACTTCTCTTTGTTTTCCATTTAAGAGGTCAGTAGTCAGGGTCATTTACAGCAGCACCCCTGAGGCCGATGGAGTTTGCCCAGGTCAGGCAGCAGGGCTGATTACAAATGTTTGTAAACCCGGTAAATAAGAACCTTAAATGACAGATTGTGTTTTTTATATGTAAAGGAAGACGTTAAATGAACTATAGCTAAAGGCAGACTCAGAGGTGCAGAGTACATCTATTCTAGTGCTGTATACATTCAATTTTAAGGTTGGTACTTTGATATGACACACAAAACACAATAACATAATATACAATAAGACAAGAACTTAGATATGTCTTCAAATAAAGGAGTAAATCATTAAATGCTGTCACGATAATAATGTTATTATAACAACACATTCAGCAGTTTGACGTGACCAGTCAAAAAGTGCCCCTTCAGGCGTTCACCTGTGTGTTTGCCAGCGAATGAACCTGTAGCAGAAGTCACACCACACCTCCACCTGCTGTCTGTGTTCACACGGGGAGGTCCCGCCCTCTTTCCCAAGATCATTTTCTATTGGACGGCGGGATGAGTGACTGATGCCAGTGTGGAGCACCTGGGAGTCAGTCATCGGCGGTGCTTTCAGTGGAGCTGCGTACAGGGAAACGACTACAGCAATGCGGACGAAGAAGGGGAAAACGAGGGGAATAGTCCGTTTTTTTGTAACGACCCGGCGGATCGGGGCTTTGCTTCGTCTTAAAGCATGATTTAACAGTGATTACGCCTCTAAAACCGCAAAGAAAAGGACATTTATTGGCTTGGAAGCAGCTCCGGGGCGGATATTTTCCCGACAGAAACCTTACCCAAATTCTTATTCCCAGCCCCGGTTGTTTGGAATAGTCAGCGAAAAATAATGATTGCCTGAATATATTTTTATACTGTCTTGTAGTGTTTTTTGACCGCGGTGAAGTTAGTTTTAGGTTGGATATTCGACGGACATTCGCGGACCAGCAAGGAGCGTCAGTTTCCCCTGCTGCTGGCTGTATTACGACGGGGAGATCTTCTGTGCGAAACGAGGCTTTCACTTAGGGACCATCAACAAATGACTTTTCAATTACACAAGAAAAATGTTGTTTTTAATAAATCGACAGCTTCTCGATCGTGTGAATGTGAAGCAAATTCACTCTAGAGCATACATTTATTGACCACACCTCTTTTTATTGCATTTTAATACTTTAAATATTTTATATTAATATTTTGATGGAAAAATTAGCTTATTTCTTCAATACCTTCCAGGTCATGTGACCTAATCACTCAAAATCAATGCTGGGTCAAATAACTACACTGGCTGCGTAGGACACACCTCTTTTTATTCCATTTTAATACTTTAAATATTTTTATATTAATATTTTGATGGAAAAATGAGCTTATTTCTTCAATACCTTCGAGGTCATGTGACCTAATCACTCAAAATCAATGCTGGCTCAAAGAACTACACTGGCTGCATAGGACACACCTCTTTTTATTCCATTTTAATACTCTAAATATTTTATATTAATATTTTGATGGAAAAATGAGCTTATTTCTTCAATACCTTCCAGGTCATGTAACCTAATCACTCAAACTCAATGCTGGCTCAAAGAACTACACTGGCTGCTTAGGACACACCTCTTTTTATTCCATTTTAATACTTTAAATATTTTATATTAATATTTTGATGGAAAAATTAGCTTATTTCTTCAATACCTTCCAGGTCATGTGACCTAATCACTCAAACTCAATGCTGGCTCAAAGAACTACACTGGCTGCATAGGACACACCTCTTTTTATTCCATTTTAATACTCTAAATATTTTATATTAATATTTTGATGGGAAAATGAGCTTATTTCTTCAATACCTTCCAGGTCATGTGACCTAATCACTCAAAATCAATGCTGGCTCAAAGAACTACACTGGCTGCATAGGACACACCTCTTTTTATTCCATTTTAATACTCTAAATATTTTATATTAATATTTTGATGGAAAAATTAGCTTATTTCTTCAATACCTTCCAGGTCATGTGACCTAATCACTCAAAATCAATGCTGGCTCAAAGAACTACACTGGCTGCATAGGACACACCTCTTTTTATTCCATTTTAATACTCTAAATATTTTATATTAATATTTTGATGGAAAAATTAGCTTATTTCTTCAATACCTTCCAGGTCATGTGACCTAATCACTCAAACTCAATGCTGGCTCAAAGAACTACACTGGCTGCATAGGACACACCTCTTTTTATTCCATTTTAATACTCTAAATATTTTATATTAATATTTTGTTGGGAAAATGAGCTTATTTCTTCAATACCTTCCAGGTCATGTGACCTAATCACTCAAAATCAATGCTGGCTCAAAGAACTACACTGGCTGCTTAGGACACACCTCTTTTTATTCCATTTTAATACTTTAAATATTTTATATTAATATTTTGATGGAAAAATTAGCTTATTTCTTCAATACCTTCCAGGTCATGTGACCTAATCACTCAAAATCAATGCTGGCTCAAAGAACTACACTGGCTGCTTAGGACACACCTCTTTTTATTCCATTTTAATACTTTAAATATTTTATATTAATATTTTGATGGAAAAATGAGCTTATTTCTTCAATACCTTCGAGGTCATGTGACCTAATCACTCAAAATCAATGCTGGCTCAAAGAACTACACTGGCTGCATAGGACACACCTCTTTTTATTCCATTTTAATACTCTAAATATTTTATATTAATATTTTGATGGAAAAATTAGCTTATTTCTTCAATACCTTCCAGGTCATGTGACCTAATCACTCAAACTCAATGCTGGCTCAAAGAACTACACTGGCTGCATAGGACACACCTCTTTTTATTCCATGTTAATACTTTAAATATTTTATATTAATATTTTGATGGAAAAATTAGCTTATTTCTTCAATACCTTCCAGGTCATGTGACCTAATCACTCAAACTCAATGCTGGCTCAAAGAACTACACTGGCTGCCAGGATAACAACCTCCATCTCAACTTCAGCAAAACCAAAGAGCTGATTGTGGACTACATGAAGCAGCAGAGAGAGGGTCACGCCCCCATCGCCATCAATGGGACTACGGTGGAGAGAGTCAGCAGCTTCAGGTTCCTTGGGGTCCACATCACTGAGGACCTGACATGGACTCTTCACACCACCACCATCACCAAAAAAGCTCGACAGCGGCTCTTCTTCCTCCGCAGGCTGAGGAGGTTCAACATGGACTCCAGGATACTCTGCAACTTCTACAGGTGCACCATAGAGAGAATCCTGACCTTCTACAGGTGCACCATAGAGAGCATCCTGACTGGCTGCTTCACGGCCTGGTACGGCAGCTGCACTGCCCTCAATCGTAAGGCCTTACAGAGGGGGGTGAAAACTGCACAGAACATCACCAGGACGGAGCTGCCATCCATGGAGGACCTTTACTCCCAGCGGCTCAGGAAGAAAGCCCTCAGGATTATCAACGACCCCCATCACCCCAGCCACAAACTGTTCTGTCTGCTGCCGTCTGGCAGGCATGACCGCAGCATCCGGACTAAAACCACCAGACTCAGGGACAGTTTCATACCACAGGCAATAAGACTGCTAAACAACTGAACTGCTGAAACAACATCTGTTAAACACCTGAACTGTTGAAACAACATCCATAACATTCATCTGCTACTTAGTAATTATTTATCTATTTCTCTAATATATCATTCCAATAGACCGGCTGGTCCTGTGGCTCGTCTTTTTTTTGTAACTAGCTGATGCTCAATCTAATCCTGTTCTTCAAAGTCACTGTCAGACTCAGAATTCTCAGAAATGTGATCCTCACATTCTGAAACACCTTCCTCTTCCTCTACATCATCATCAAATGGTTCTCTCTCTTCCAAAATCATTTGCAAGGCCCTCTGAGCAGAGAATCATTTGGCCATCTTGATCAGTTGTGATAAGACACACACACCCACACACCCACACACCCACACACACACACACACACACACACACACACACACACACACACACACACACACACACACACACACACACACACACACACACACACACACACACACACACACACTTTCCACACTTGTGTTAGCCCCGAACATCCTGTATCTAATATAAATGTGTAGGGGGGGGTGTACAGTGGGTGGTCATTGAAAATGTGTTCTGATATATGTTCTTCACAGAAAATTAGCCAACGCCATTGAGTGTGAGTTTGAACAAATAATGTATCATATCATTTTTCTTTACATAAATAATGAAACACTATACAAGGGTTAATATTAATACATTTTTGTATGGAAAATTCTGTTTATTTTTTCAATAGCTTCTTTGTCATGTGACCGAATGTCACACTCAATATTGTAGAAAGGAAAAAATAGTGGCAAATAAATGAAGTGGGAATTAAAACAAGTATGTATCTGAACTAAAAGTACTACAATTACCTACAAATGTACACAGATGGTTCTAAGAACAAAGAAGAGTGTGTTGGAGTTGGTATATACATCCCAGACTTTAAAATATCTATCTCAAAAAGAGCGTCTGATCAATTATCAGTGTATACAGCAGAAATGCTTGCTGTAATAATAGGATTACAGTGGGTTGAAGAGGTCAGACCAGATAGGGTGGTGATATGCACAGATTCATTGTCCATATTAAAAAGCACAGATTCATTGTCCATATTAAAAAGCATGGTATAGATCTGCAGTTCTGCTGGGTGCCTGCACATGAGGGGGTGAAAGGGAACGAGTGTGCTGATAAATGAGCAAAAAGTGCACTACAAAAGGAAATAACATTACCAGTTCAACTTGGAGAAGGAGAAGGAAAATCAGTCATTAGGAAGAAAGGGATGGAGATCTGGCAGAAAAGGTGGGAGGAAGACCAGAAAGGCAAAGAGTATCATAAAGTGCAAAAGACAATTACAATTAATATTTATAAAGAAATAAACAGAAGGGAGGAAATCATGATAGCTAGACTCAGACTAAATCACACGGCTTTGAATGGTACGCTGTATACTGTATCATGGGGAAAAGTGACAGTGACAAGTGTGGGAGTTAAAGAAGATGTGGAACATATCTTGTTACATTGTGACATCTTTAAAGCTGAAAGAGAAAAACTAAAGGATAACGTTTTAGAGGCAGAGAATGGAGTGTGGTTGGTATTTTGGGAACAGAAGGAGAGGGAGTAAGAGCTACCAGAAAGGCATTGTTTACCTTCCTGAGTGAAACTGGGGTAGGAAAAATAATTTAACATTAGGTCAGGAAAGATCATAGGTTTTTTATTTTATGTTTTTTGTTGATTTATTTATTTATTTATATATATTTTTTGATTAGATCATAGATACGTCCATGAGTTAAGAGATGGAATGATATGATAATTCACACTCATGTACAGGTGGTGGTATGCACCTTTAAAGTTGTTTGCAATCCGCCAAAAATAGAGAGTAGAAGAAGAAGACATATATGCCATTTTAGAAACCAGATCACATTGTTTGATCTAAAAATGGTGCGCTTCAAAAAAGGCAAGAAAAAGAAAGCTTTAGACCTCTGGCAACAAGCAGGAGGTAGAGATTTCATCACCAGGTCTTTCATTTCTCATGGTTTTAGTGAAGTTAATGTTACACCTGAGCAGTGGTCCTCAGTTACACTTACAGTGTTTAAAAGTAATAAGAAAGAGCATCTTAAGTGGTTGAGGGTCATCTGGGGTGAAGACCGACGCGGAGTCCGGACTGAGGTGCTTCAAGCAGGTACTGTTAAAAAATAACTTTGATGAGCCCCAGAGCAGAGTCCTGCCTCGGATACCCGGCGGATAACCCGCAAAATAGTTGTGTAACGGGCAAAACATACATGTAGGCCTGTATCTAACCACGGGTGCGGGGACAGAAGAAAGAAAAAAATGTAATGCAGGCGAGCAGCGGGTGGGAACAAAAATATGTTGTGGTTTTTCTCTGGAGAAATCCGAAATGAAAATGAAGATTCATTCATAACGTTGTGATTCAAATCATTATTATTAATAACTTACAGCAACATCGCGTGCAATAGACGACGCTGAAGTTGGCTTCCGATTCAGAGCTTCCGATTCGGCAGTTAAGGGGAAAGTTAAGGGAAATTTAATTTACAGCGCTGAGCGAACAATCCTCCGTGTTTCAACCTCTTAAATCGCTGCATAGACGATTTATTTGGACTGGATTATCCCAGAGGGTCTAAACATTCTTTATAACACAGTTTCAGATTTGTGAAACCTTAATTCTATTTGTGAAAATACAAAAAAGAGAGATTTCAGTGCTTTTTTTACATCTCGACCACATTAGACCAGGTCCTGATCTAAAAATCTAAAAATGTTTGGTTTTTGTGACCAGTTAGACTCATTAAGGCCATTGTTTCCCTTCATAAGTGCAACTACGGAAGTGGATTGAAGTCTTTCAGAGCCTGTCACAGTTCCAGATCATACCAGTGTAAAGCTATATGTACATTAGTAATCATAGTTTTTCTATGTCAAAAAAAGTATAAACAGCATGCAACAATATCAAAACTTGCTAAACATGCTCACTTTATTATATTTGTGTTGCAAAGGTCATGCCACAGTCTGATAAGCATAACTTGTTTAAGAATTCAAAATGCAGCCCCCACTTCAATCAATAAAGAATTCCAAATATATATATCATGTGCAGTGCTCATTAGTAGCCGTCATCCCATGCAGTTTAAATATACTAGGACCAGAGCAAGGCAGCGTTACACTGGTGAGTACATGTGAAAGGATTTCAGGAGCCTTTTGCTTTATTTACATTATTTGAGTGGTTTGAGTAAGACTACTTTTTAGAAATTCTAACAATGTATTTTTGAAAATGTATGAAACTAAAAAAAGTCTCCATCCCTGTTAAATAACAAACTAACTTTCTACAAATAAATTCAAGATGTTTTTTAAGATAGACTATATACATGTTCTGAAGCCACTGTGGCCTCAGGATGCTTCCGACACTTGACTTGAAGATAATTGCGTGTAACGGGTCGGTTCGCGGTACTGAGCTGCGAGGGTTCGGGTGGGTGCGGATTTGAAAACTGGACCCATGCAGGACTCTGCCCCAGAGGCTTTTAAGTTGAAGCTTAACCCTTGTGAATCCCTTTTAAAAACGTTACTCTGAAAACACTAACGACAAAAATGTCCGCATCTAAAAATACTGTAATAAAGATATTATAGGCTATGTTAATATTTTTTTTCCACTTTCAATTACTTACATCTTTTAACCCAATTCAGTGCTGATCATAATTATCAAATGTTCATTCATTTGTATTTTTGTCGCTAGGGATCTGAAAGTCACTATTTTGATTACACATACACTTATTAAGAATTGTTTTCCAAAAAACTCACATCTTTACCAAATGTCGTGCCATATTCTTAACACAATCAGAATGCTCGCAAAATTAAACAGTGATATGGACAATACATTTCCTTAGGGAGGCATAAGGGTTAATGTACTTATTTAATTAAATACTACAGCCATCACAGTAGGATGTTAACATAATTGACTGTAGCCTAATTGACCCAAGGATGGCAGATTGCTTAAAGTTGCATTGTAGTCTTAAGATAAGAGATACAGTAATTAAATGAGATTTTTTACTTTTGTAATGTTTGTATTTAGGAAAATATGTCAGTGAAAGAGGGAGAGATGGACAGCACAGTATCAAGAAACAGTCTTCCAGCCCACCTACAGGTGAGGAAGACGAGGACACAAGTCAGGCTGACAGGGAAATGAGTAACGCACAGCCACAGTCTGAGATAGACACAGAAGAGTCAGACCAGCAAAGTACAGAGACAGCCACCGAAATGACAACACAAATGAACAGAAAGGGACAAACAGGCAAGGACAAGAAAGGGCCAGAAAAGGATAAAAAACGGAAAAAAAACAAACGAAAAACAGGGACAGAGCCTGTGGGGAAAGATGAAGATAAGAATGATGAAGAGAAACAGTCTTCCAGCCCACCTACAGGTGAGGAAGACGAGGACACAAGTCAGGATGACAGGGAAATGAGTAACGCACAGCCACAGTCTGAGATAGACACAGAAGAGTCAGACCAGCAAAGTACAGAGACAGCCACCGAAATGACAACACAAATGAACAGAAAGGGACAAACAGGCAAGGACAAGAAAGGGCCAGAAAAGGATAAAAAACGGAAAAAAAACAAACGAAAAACAGGGACAGAGCCTGTGGGGAAAGATGAAGATAAGAATGATGAAGAGAAACAGTCTTCCAGCCCACCTACAGGTGAGGAAGACGAGGACACAAGTCAGGATGACAGGGAAATGAGTAACGCACAGCCACAGTCTGAGATAGACACAGAAGAGTCAGACCAGCAAAGTACAGAGACAGCCACCGAAATGACAACACAAATTAACAGAAAGGGACAAACAGGCAAGGACAAGAAAGGGCCAGAAAAGGATAAAAAACGGAAAAAAAACAAACGAAAAACAGGGACAGAGCCTGTGAGGAAAGATGAAGATAAGAATGATGAAGAGAAACAGTCTTCCAGCCCACCTACAGGTGAGGAAGACGAGGACACAAGTCAGGATGACAGGGAAATGAGTAACGCACAGCCACAGTCTGAGATAGACACAGAAGAGTCAGACCAGCAAAGTACAGAGACAGCCACCGAAATGACAACACAAATTAACAGAAAGTGCAAAGCAGGGCCAAAAAAGTTCAACATTGCCATGACAAGAAAACAATGGAACAAAATTAAACCTAAACATGGCAAACAAAAACTCCGTCCCCCCTGGACTGATACATTTTATCAGGAATTTTTGAAAAAGAATCCATGCTGCACACTTGCTTTCAAATACCAGCATGTTAAGACAAAGGATAGCCGTAAAAAGAATTCGCCATTTTTCTGTGCCTCTGCAAAATGCACATTTAATGGATGCAACGCTGTCTACAGTTTCTCAAAAAAGAACAGGCCAAAATCAACGGATACAAAAATATTTTTAAAAGTCATGCGTATTGGTGAAGTTATACACCATAAAAATCAAAGGCGATTTAGACCAGCAAAATACACAAGAAGAGGAACCATTTCCAAAGCCTTAACCAGTGGTGTCAGCAATTATTATTACAATATGTTAAGACAGACACCAGTAGAGGAAATAATGGCTGGTAACATAAGCAGAAGCCTCACCAAACATGTGTTAAAGACAATATCCTCTGAAGTGAAGAAAAGTGCAAGGCTCCACGATGACATGATGCTTGAACTCATGTTGACTCAAAAAATAATCAAAGAAAGCAGCAGTCATGCATCATCAAAAGGCTATCTTCAGCACCTACAAATAGATCCGTTTGCTGTACATTTATACACAGATGCTGGAATAAAAATTTTGACTGAGCACTTAAAAAAGCCAACACCTACGACTCTCTACCTTGATGCCACAGGCAGCGTGATACAGAAAATTCCTGATCAAAATAAGCGGGTCTTGTACTATGCTTTGGTTTTGCCCGGAATGGGTAAGGATAAGCCTCCCTTGCCTGTCACAGAACTGATCACCAACAGCCATTCCATTCCATCTATTTCCCATTGGCTCATGGAATTTAAAAGAAAGTTGTCTTACACAACAAAAAGAAAGATAGCACAGGTTGAGACAGATTATAGTTGGGCTCTGATAAACAGTGTGCTTCTGTCTTTTAACAGGGAAAATATGTCAGTGTACCTTGACAGAGCATTTGAGATAGTGTCTGGACAAACTGAACTGATTCCTAACTTCACTGTGCTGCATCTGTGCTCTGCTCATATCATGAAGGCTGTGTCACAAGCATTTGGAAAAAAAACTGTAGACAGAGGCACACAGGAATATGCAACATTCTGTTTTGCGTACATCCTGAACTGCACAAGTATGCAGGAAGCCATTGATGTTTTTTATCATATGTGTGTGCTTTTTGATGCAGAGGAGTACACTCATTTGGTGAAACAGAGCAAAATGTACCTTGACAAGTGCATTTTGCAAACTCGGGACGTGAAACTGGAAGAAAGTGGACATGTAATGGGAGAGGAGGAAAGCAAAATGGAAAAAAATGCTCATAGCATTATGGGAAAGTCCCCTTTTACACGAGCTTTTCAAGTCAGGCGGGACCAAGCAGAGTGTGACATTCTCTCTGACGATGCTGTTCGTGTAAAAAACCACTACCTCTGTCCTGGTGTCATTGATGCACTGTTAAAAAACTACATGGGGATCTTCCCATTGTGGAGTGGTTTGTTGCTTGGGGATCTGTCGCGACATAGAAAAGGTACCTCTAAAAACGATGGAAGTCATAAAACCAGGGATACCAACTGCCATGTTGAGCTCTGGTTTGGGTTGGTCAAACACTCCATCCTTTTAAAAAAAAAGTACCTGAGACCAGCAGAGTTCATCTCCAAAATGTATGCCTCAATACAAGGAAGATATGTAGAGCACATTGAGCAACACAATCTGCCAATGCATATTCTGGACAAAAACTTTGGACATCCTAGCAGGCCAGATGATGACCACGAGGAACAGTGGAACAAGCGGGAAAGTTCTGCTGGTCACACCAAGTCCAAGTCCAAGTACTTCAATCCACCAAAAACACTACCCAACCCCAAGAGCCCACCTGCCACAAAGCTGAAGAAAAGAAAAGTGGACCAACAGGAAAAAGATGCACAGGGAAATGTGAGTTTCTCTAAGACTTACTATGTTCAAAGTGTGTAAATTGTTCTCCAGCATTGTAATTGTAACAATGGAATAAGTAAATATTGTCAGAAAGTAAAGCATGGACTAAATTGGTAAAGAGTGAGGTGAAGGACAAAGGACATGAAGTATTATAACCCAAGATGATTAAGTGCATGTTGTAGGGGGAGAATATGAAGATGAAAAATGTAAATGTAAATACAGCATACAAACTTATAACAGAAACTAGATTTCTAAATCAGACTTGAAACTGCAATTACAGTTTCTGTTCCTGAGCAGCCTGTTTAATGTCATTTAGTGAAAACTCTAAAAGGGAAAAAGGTTAAATGCATAAACATGGACAGTTTAATTATATTCTGTGTATGTAGCTTTGATGGTGCATATACAAAAACAAGGCCTTCACCCAAAAATTCAAGATTGTTAACCCTCTGGTATCATTCAAATGCACTACCCTAATTAGTCATTCGGGACAAAAATGTCCAGAGTGATACCGGAGGGTTAAAAGATTCCTCAAGTGTCCATATTAAACAGAATGCATTTATTTCCCCTCAATCCTGACTTGCAGTTGACCTGGCTGTGGAAAAAAAAGGACACCGAGGTGGTCGTGGCAGTGCTCCCCTCACAGATGAAAGGACGCATCTTACTTATCCGCCACTGTGAGCTATGCTCACTTCGACCCCACCAGTGGTTGACAGGGGAGGTACGTGACTACATGTTTCAAGTGTCTGAAGTTTCACTCTACACTGTGTCATTTTCTTTATCTTGCATTTAACGATTTCTGCCAAAAAAATATCTGAAAAAAATGTCTAGATACTTTTGTCAGTCACAAGATTCTCAAAGTTGCAGGAAATGAAAGTTCAGTAAAACTGGGAATATGCATTAATTGGCTAATTGTTATGATCTTTTTTGCAAGGTAATTGAAGGCGTGTTTCATGTTGCTGCCGACAAATTCGGCGTTGTGAACAAAATGTACTTGCTAAATCACTACACAGCAGGTGTCATTTTGTTCGGGGACAGAACTCAGCTAACATCTCACAGTTTACCAAAGGTAATGTGTGTGGTCTGTGTATGTCTATGTGTGTGGTGTGTTGTGTTTGTGCATGGTGATGCTGTAGGGGGAAGTAGGTGTGGATTTGATTTGTGGGCTCACACTCACACATTAGGTACATGGAGTGAAGCATTGGCTGAGAATCCACAGGTCTTAAATAGGAAATTAGCTGAGATTATTTTACTTGATCCTCTCTGAAACTATACTCATTAGTTAAATCACCTGATAAATCTACTTACTATTGAATTTCCATACCAACACTTGTTTTAAGCACAACAAATGAATGGCACAAGAACATAATTGTCAGACTAATGTTGTTGTTATTTTTACCTTAGCCTTCAAGTTTGTTTTAATCCTTTATTTGATGCCATTATAGGTAAACTTTGACAACTATGAAGCTGTCCTGTCCTTTGTACTTGTCAACAACAACCACTGGAAGTTGCTGGTTTGTAATTATTTTTGTTATTGTATTATTTCTGTTAAAGCACAAGACTTACATAGTGAAACCAAAAATCTTTTTTGATGAAAAGTGCTTTTACTTTTTTTGTTCTCTCACAGTACATTCATGCCAAAACCAGCACCGTATTCCTGGTGGATCCAGCTCAAAGCATCAAAGAGCTTGATGACTCCGAACATGCTGCCAAAAGAATACAGTAAATAAAAATTCAATAGATATTTGAAAATTCAAGTAAAAACTATATTTAAACGTAAAAAATGTGTCACATTTAGTTACATTCATACTCACAAACAGCATTGAAAGCATTTTAAACAGTCTGATACAGTCTGTGTTCAGACAGTGATATCTATAGCTGACCCTTATATAAATAAATGGTCATATGGTGAATACAAACAGTATAAATGTCTGTTACATTATCTTTAGGTGCCACATAATTAGAAATATAAAGTGTGTTAACATTATCCTTTCTCAGGGAGTACTTCAAGATGAGGAGGACACGCCACAGCATAACAGACTGGGTGGATGTTAAGTGGAAGGGAGGCGTTATGGGCCACCCACTTCAAAAGGATGGATGTAGCTGTGGTGTCGTTGTTGTGAAGGTGAGCTGAAGATATTCTGTTTTCATCCAGTTAACAAGCAGAGTTTTTAATGTGAAAGACAGTTTAATGCAAGGACGGATTAAAAAATCGGTCAAAGTAGTGGTCGACCGATAAGGGTTTTTTAAAGGCCGATGCTGATTGCCATAATATTTAGCAGGCAGGTTGGCCAATGGACAATATACAGTATAATGCCGATATCATGTTGTTGTTTATTGTATTTTTCACAACTGACAACAATTGGATTATGACACAACATTGCTGAACTTAAATTAACAGTTATTTAACACTAATGTAGTATTCACTTGAACACAGAAAGTTTCATTGACAAAACTTCGCTTCCGAATATCTCAAAATTCCAATAATAGGACCGGTCTATATCAATAATGAAAAGTTTTGGGAGGCATTCTAGTCAAGGGTGGATGTCTTCTATAATGTGTCTCATGTTTTTGTCTGTATCTGTATTACTATACAATAAAGAAGAAAAAACCTCCATAACATAAGTGTTGTTTGTTTAGATGGCAAAGGCAGTCATGGAGTCCTTCCCTCTGATCCCGAATGTGAATTTCGAGTGTTCGAAGAAATACATGAAACAGGAGAGGATAGAACTGGCTCTCGAAATCCTTGAGGCATCAGGTAAATAAATATGAATATATGTATTTCATTTCATTTCAAACCTTTATTTATTCAGGTTGTATCCCATTGAGATCATTGACCTCTTTTTCAAGGGAGACCTGCTATATGTGTATGTATGTATATGTGTGTCTGTATGTATATATATATATATATATATATATATATATATATATATATATATATATATATATATATGTATGTATGTATGTATGTATGTATATGTATGTATATAGAAGCTGACATACATGTATTGTTATCTTGTTTCAGTCCTTGATGAGCACACTTATTGTGCTATGTGTGCTGCCTTAAGGCCTCCAGGATCTGGATCTCCCATCACAAACTGGGTGAGCTGTTGTGAAGAAAATGTGGAATTGTGATGTCTACATTTATTTTTTAATGTATTCATTTATTTAACAGGGACAGTGCACATTAATTAACATCTCTGTAAATGTGCCAGAGTTAGCCAAGAGGCTATTTTTCATCTGTAGTCCCTGGACAGATTTTAAAAGTCAACCTAAAACACATTTAATTTTAAACAAGTAAATACAATACATTTAAAACATGCAACACACATTACTGGAATACTTAAATAAAACAATTTAAAAGTCAGAACAATAAAACAAAAAAACAAAAACAAAACAAGAGCATGTTAAAACACAGGCAGTGGGTTTTAAGGACCAGATGATTGTGTCAGCTGATTCCTCACTAACACTTGAGTATTAAGACAACTGAATGTTAATCTAAGCTACAAATATATAAATACATTATTTCTTTCACTTCAACAGATTCAGTGTGATGACTGTGAGCGATGGTACCATGCCCAGTGTCTGGCAATGGACAGCAGAGACTTTAAAAAGGCAGAGACAGGATATTGGAAATGTCCTTTGTGCAAGTAATACTTGAAATGTGCTCAATGATGACGATTAGTAAAACATGTGTCCTGTGTAGCCTTGTTTGTATTACTTTCTGATAATCACTGGATCACATGACAGGAAAGCTATAGAAAAAACCCTGAATTTTCCATAGAAATATTAATATTAAATAGAGGATGTAATATTATCCGATATAAAGAGCTGTTTCTATTGTGTACAGACTAGTATTCAATTCAGAAAGTGATTTTGAGTCATTAGATATTGAAGAAATAAGCTAAGCTAAGATAATATGGTAATTTACAATAAAAAGAGGTGTGTCCTATGCAGCCAGTGTAGTTCTTTGACCCAGCATTGATTTTGAGTGATTAGGTCACATGACCTGGAAGGTATTGAAGAAATAAGCTCATTTTCCCATCAAAATATTAATATAAAATATTTAGAGTATTAAAATGGAATAAAAAGAGGTGTGTCCTATGCAGCCAGTGTAGTTCTTTGAGCCAGCATTGAGTTTGAGTGATTAGGTCACATGACCTGGAAGGTATTGAAGAAATAAGCTCATTTTTCCATCAAAATATTAATATAAAATATTTAAAGTATTAAAATGGAATAAAAAGAGGTGTGTCCTAAGCAGCCAGTGTAGTTCTTTGAGCCAGCATTGAGTTTGAGTGATTAGGTCACATGACCTGGAAGGTATTGAAGAAATAAGCTCATTTTTCCATCAAAATATTAATATAAAATATTTAGAGTATTAAAATGGAATAAAAAGAGGTGTGTCCTATGCAGCCAGTGTAGTTCTTTGAGCCAGCATTGAGTTTGAGTGATTAGGTCACATGACCTGGAAGGTATTGAAGAAATAAGCTCATTTTTCCATCAAAATATTAATATAAAATATTTAAAGTATTAAAATGGAATAAAAAGAGGTGTGTCCTAAGCAGCCAGTGTAGTTCTTTGAGCCAGCATTGAGTTTGAGTGATTAGGTCACATGACCTGGAAGGTATTGAAGAAATAAGCTCATTTTTCCATCAAAATATTAATATAAAATATTTAGAGTATTAAAATGGAATAAAAAGAGGTGTGTCCTACGCAGCCAGTGTAGTTCTTTGCGCCAGCATTGAGTTTGAGTGATTAGGTCACATGACCTGGAAGGTATTGAAGAAATAAGCTAATTTTTCCATCAAAATATTAATATAAAATATTTAAAGTATTAAAATGGAATAAAAAGAGGTGTGTCCTATGCAGCCAGTGTAGTTCTTTGAGCCAGCATTGATTTTGAGTGATTAGGTCACATGACCTGGAAGGTATTGAAGAAATAAGCTCATTTTTCCATCAAAATATTAATATAAAATATTTAAAGTATTAAAATGGAATAAAAAGAGGTGTGTCCTAAGCAGCCAGTGTAGTTCTTTGAGCCAGCATTGATTTTGAGTGATTAGGTCACATGACCTGGAAGGTATTGAAGAAATAAGCTCATTTTCCCATCAAAATATTAATATAAAATATTTAGAGTATTAAAATGGAATAAAAAGAGGTGTGTCCTATGCAGCCAGTGTAGTTCTTTGAGCCAGCATTGAGTTTGAGTGATTAGGTCACATGACCTGGAAGGTATTGAAGAAATAAGCTCATTTTTCCATCAAAATATTAATATAAAATATTTAGAGTATTAAAATGGAATAAAAAGAGGTGTGTCCTATGCAGCCAGTGTAGTTCTTTGAGCCAGCATTGAGTTTGAGTGATTAGGTCACATGACCTGGAAGGTATTGAAGAAATAAGCTAATTTTCCCATCAAAATATTAATATAAAATATTTAGAGTATTAAAATGGAATAAAAAGAGGTGTGTCCTATGCAGCCAGTGTAGTTCTTTGCGCCAGCATTGAGTTTGAGTGATTAGGTCACATGACCTGGAAGGTATTGAAGAAATAAGCTCATTTTCCCATCAAAATATTAATATAAAATATTTAGAGTATTAAAATGGAATAAAAAGAGGTGTGTCCTATGCAGCCAGTGTAGTTCTTTGAGCCAGCATTGAGTTTGAGTGATTAGGTCACATGACCTGGAAGGTATTGAAGAAATAAGCTCATTTTTCCATCAAAATATTAATATAAAATATTTAAAGTATTAAAATGGAATAAAAAGAGGTGTGTCCTAAGCAGCCAGTGTAGTTCTTTGAGCCAGCATTGAGTTTGAGTGATTAGGTCACATGACCTGGAAGGTATTGAAGAAATAAGCTCATTTTTCCATCAAAATATTAATATAAAATATTTAGAGTATTAAAATGGAATAAAAAGAGGTGTGTCCTACGCAGCCAGTGTAGTTCTTTGCGCCAGCATTGAGTTTGAGTGATTAGGTCACATGACCTGGAAGGTATTGAAGAAATAAGCTAATTTTTCCATCAAAATATTAATATAAAATATTTAAAGTATTAAAATGGAATAAAAAGAGGTGTGTCCTATGCAGCCAGTGTAGTTCTTTGAGCCAGCATTGATTTTGAGTGATTAGGTCACATGACCTGGAAGGTATTGAAGAAATAAGCTAATTTTTCCATCAAAATATTAATATAAAATATTTAAAGTATTAAAATGGAATAAAAAGAGGTGTGTCCTAAGCAGCCAGTGTAGTTCTTTGAGCCAGCATTGATTTTGAGTGATTAGGTCACATGACCTGGAAGGTATTGAAGAAATAAGCTCATTTTCCCATCAAAATATTAATATAAAATATTTAGAGTATTAAAATTGAATAAAAAGAGGTGTGTCCTATGCAGCCAGTGTAGTTCTTTGCGCCAGCATTGATTTTGAGTGATTAGGTCACATGACCTGGAAGGTATTGAAGAAATAAGCTCATTTTCCCATCAAAATATTAATATAAAATATTTAGAGTATTAAAATGGAATAAAAAGAGGTGTGTCCTATGCAACCAGTGTAGTTATTTGAGCCAGCATTGATTTTGAGTGATTAGGTCACATGACCTGGAAGGTATTGAAGAAATAAGCTCATTTTCCCATCAAAATATTAATATAAAATATTTAGAGTATTAAAATGGAATAAAAAGAGGTGTGTCCTATGCAACCAGTGTAGTTATTTGAGCCAGCATTGATTTTGAGTGATTAGGTCACATGACCTGGAAGGTATTGAAGAAATAAGCTCATTTTCCCATCAAAATATTAATATAAAATATTTAGAGTATTAAAATGGAATAAAAAGAGGTGTGTCCTATGCAGCCAGTGTAGTTCTTTGAGCCAGCATTGAGTTTGAGTGATTAGGTCACATGACCTGGAAGGTATTGAAGAAATAAGCTCATTTTTCCATCAAAATATTAATATAAAATATTTAAAGTATTAAAATGGAATAAAAAGAGGTGTGTCCTAAGCAGCCAGTGTAGTTCTTTGAGCCAGCATTGAGTTTGAGTGATTAGGTCACATGACCTGGAAGGTATTGAAGAAATAAGCTCATTTTTCCATCAAAATATTAATATAAAATATTTAGAGTATTAAAATGGAATAAAAAGAGGTGTGTCCTACGCAGCAAGTGTAGTTCTTTGCGCCAGCATTGAGTTTGAGTGATTAGGTCACATGACCTGGAAAGTATTGAAGAAATAAGCTAATTTTTCCATCAAAATATTAATATAAAATATTTAAAGTATTAAAATGGAATAAAAAGAGGTGTGTCCTATGCAGCCAGTGTAGTTCTTTGAGCCAGCATTGATTTTGAGTGATTAGGTCACATGACCTGGAAGGTATTGAAGAAATAAGCTAATTTCTCCATCAAAATATTAATATAAAATATTTAAAGTATTAAAATGCAATAAAAAGAGGTGTGTTCAATAAATGTATGCTCTAGAGTGAATTTGCTTCACATTCACACGATCGAGAAGCTGTCGATTTATTAAAAATAACATTTTTCTTGTGTAATTGTAAAAGTCATTTGTTGATGGTCCCTAAGTGAAAGCCTCGTTTCGCAGAGAAGATCTCCCCGTTAAACTGACGCTGCTGGCGGGTCCGGGAAACTGACGCTGCTGGCGGGTCCGCGAATGTCCGTCGAATATCCAACCTAAAACTAACTTCACCGCGGTTGTTTTTTGCCAGCATCGCTTCCCATCTTCTTTTACAAACTCGCTATGGTGGACTCCCCTACCATGAGGAAGACTTTTGTGGTTCCAGACATAAAGCCCTTGGATTTGTATGACTGTACTAAAGCAAAAAATG